>NC_081555.1:166184097-166274121 GCF_963082655.1 Stomoxys calcitrans | reverse complement strand
TAATGAGTTTTCAATGAAATTTTTAATTTCTTGAAGGAGTCACGAATTAAGGCCCATTTCCCTCTAGGACGCATAGTTTAATAGATACAGCCATTTTAAGTTTTTCCAGTGAAATTTCGATTTTTAATGGGTTTTCAATTAAAATTTTAATTTTTTGAAGGAGTCACGAATTAAGGCCCATTTCCCCCTAGGACGCATAGTTAAGGAGATACAGCCATTTTTAGTTTTTCAAATGAAATTTTGATTTTTAATGGGTTTTCAATGAAATTTTTAATTTTTTGAAGGAGTCACGAATTAAGGCCCATTTCCCTCTAGGGCGCATAGTTTAGGAGATACAGCCATTTTAAGTTCTTCAAGTGAAATTTCGATTTTTAATGGGTTTTCAATGAAATTTTAATTGTTTGAAGGAGACACGAATTAAGGCCCATTTCCCTCTAGGACGCATAGTTTAGGAGATACAGCCATTTTTAGTTTTTCAAGTGAAATATTGATTTTTAATGGGTTTTCAATGAAATTTTAAATTTTTTGAAGGAGTCACGAATTAATGCCCATTTCCCTCTAGGACGCATAGTTTAGGAGATACAGCCATTTTAGGTTTTTCAAGTAAAATTTTGATTTTTAATGGATTTTCAATGAAATTTTTAATTTTTTGATGGAGTCACGAATTAAGGCCCATTTCCCTCTAGGACGCATAGTTTAGGAGATACAGCCATTTTAAGTTTTTCAAGTGAAATTTTGATTTTTAATGGATTTTCAATGAAATTTTTAATTTTTTGAAGGAGTTACGAATTAAGGCCCATTTCCCTCTAGGACGCATAGTTTAGGAGATACAGCTATTTTAAGTTTTTCAAGTGAAATTTCGATTTTTAATGGATTTTCAATGAAATTTTTTAAATTTTTAATTTTTTGAAGGAGTCACGAATTAAGGCCCATTTCCCTCTAGGACGCATAGTTTGGGAGATACAGCCATTTTAAGTTTTTCAAGTGAAATTTTCATTTTTAATGGGTTTTCAATGAAATTTTTAATTTTTTGAAGGAGTCACGAAATAAGGCCCATTGCCCTCTAGGACGCATAGTTTAGGAGATACAGCCATTTTAAGTTTTTCAAGTGAAATTTTGATTTTTAATGGGTTTTCAATGAAATTTTAAATTTTTTGAAGGAGTCACGAATTAAGGTCCATTTCCCTCTAGGACGCATAGTTTAGGAGATACAGCCATTTTAAGTTTTTCAAGTGAAATTTTGATTTGTAATGGGTTTTCAATGAAATTTTTAATTTTTTGAAGAAGTCACGAATTAAGGCCCATTTCCCTCCAGGACGCATAGTTTAGTAGATACAGCCATTTTATGTTTTTCAAGTGAAATTATCATTTTTAATGAGTTTTCAATGAAATTTTTAATTTTTTGAAGGAGTCACGAATTAAGGCCCATTTCCCTCTAGGACGCATAGTTTAGGAGATACAGCCATTTTAAGTTTTTCAAGTGAAAATTTGATTTTTAATGAGTCTTCAATGAAATTTTTAGTTTTTTTGAAGGAGTCACAAGTTAAGGCCCATTTCTCTCTAGGACGCATAGTTTAGGAGATACAGCCATTTTAAGTTTTTCAAGTGAAATTTTGATTTTTTGAAGGAGTCACGAATTAAGGCCCATTTCCCTCTGGGACGCATAGTTTAGGAGATACAGCCATTTTTAGTTTTTCAAGTGAAATTTCGATTTTTAATGGGTTTTCAATGAAATTTTTAATTTTTTGAAGGAGTCACGAATTAAGGCCCATTTCCCTCTAGGACGCATAGTTAAGGAGATACAGCCATTTTAAGTTTTTCAAGTGAAATTTCGATTTTTAATGGGTTTTCAATGAAATTTTTAATTTTTTGAAGGAGTCACGAATTAAGGCCCATTTCCCTCTAGGACGCATAGTTTAGGAGATACAGCCATTTTAAGTTTTTCAAGTAAAATTTTGATTTTTAATGGATTTTCAATGAAATTTTTAATTTTTCGAAGGAGTCACGAATTAAGGCCCATTTCCCTCTAGGACGCATAGTTTAGGAGATACAGCCATTTTAAGTTTTTCAAGTGAAATTTTGATTTGTAATGGGTTTTCACTGAAATTTTTAATTTTTTGATGGAGTCACGAATTAAGGCCCATTTCCCACTAGGAGGCATAGTTTAGGAGATATAGCCATTTTAAGTTTTTCAAGTGAAATTTTGATTTTTAATGAGTTTTCAATGAAATTTTTAATTTCTTGAAGGAGTCACGAATTAAGGCCCATTTCCCTCTAGGACGCATAGTTTAATAGATACAGCCATTTTAAGTTTTTCCAGTGAAATTTCGATTTTTATTGGGTTTTCAATGAAAATTTTAATTTTTTGAAGGAGTCACGAATTAAGGCCCATTTCCCTCTAGGACGCATAGTTAAGGAGATACAGCCATTTTTAGTTTTTCAAATGAAATTTTGATTTTTAATGGGTTTTCAATGAAATTTTTAATTTTTTGATGGAGTCACGAATTAAGGCCCATTTCCCTCTAGGACGCATAGTTTAGGAGATACAGCCATTTTAAGTTTTTCAAGTAAAATTTTGATTTTTAATGGATTTTCAATGAAATTTTTAATTTTTTGAAGGAGTCACGAATTAAGGCCCATTTCCCTCTAGGACGCATAGTTAAGGAGATACAGCCATTTTTAGTTTTTCAAATGAAATTTTGATTTTTAATGGGTTTTCAATGAAATTTTTAATTTTTTGATGGAGTCACGAATTAAGGCCCATTTCCCTCTAGGACGCATAGTTTAGGAGATACAGCCATTTTAAGTTTTTCAAGTGAAATTTTGATTTTTAATGGGTTTTCAATGAAATTTTTAATTTTTTGAAGGAGTCACGAATTAAGGCCCATTTCTCTGTAGGACGCATAGTTTAGGAGATACAGCCATTTTAAGTTTTTCAAGTGAAATTTCGATTTTTAATGGGTTTTCAATGAAATTTTTAATTTTTTGAAGGAGTCACGAATTAAGGCCCATTTCCCTCTAGGAGGCATAGTTTAGGAGATACAGCCATTTTAAGTTTTTCCAGTGAAATTTCGATTTTTAATGGATTTTCAATGAAATTTTTAATTTCTTGAAGGAGTCACGAATTAAGGCCCATTTCCCTCTAGGACGCATAGTTTAGGAGATACAGCCATTTTAAGTTTTTCAAGTGAAATTTAGATTTTTAAAGAGTTTTCAATGAAATTTTAATTTTTTGAAGGAGTCACGAATTAAGGCCCTTTTCCCTCTAGGACGCATAGTTTAGGAGATACAGTCATTTTAAGTTTTTCAAGTGAAATTTTGATTTGTAATGAGTATTCAATGAAGTTTTTTAATTTTTTGAAGGAGTCACGAATTAAGGCCCATTTCCCTCTAGGACGCATAGTTTAGGAGATACAGCCATTTTAAGTTTTTCAAGTGAAATTTCGATTTTTAATGGGTTTTCAATGAAAATTTTAATTTTTTGAAGGAGTCACGAATTAAGTCCCATTTCCCTCTAGGACGCATAGTATAGGAGATACAGCCATTTTAAGTTTTTCAAGTGAAATTTTGATTTGTAATGGATTTTCAATGAAGTTTTTAATTTTTTGAAGGAGTCACAAATTAAGGCCCCTTTCCCTCTAGGACGCATAGTTTAGGAGATACAGCCATTTTAAGTTTTTCAAGTGAAATTTTGATTGGTAATGAGTATTCAATGAAGTTTTTTAATTTTTTGAAGGAGTCACGAATTAAGGCCCATTTCCCTCTAGGACGCATAGTTTAGGAGATACAGCCATTTTAAGTTTTTCAAGTGAAATTTTCATTTTTAATGAGTTTTCAGTGAAATTTTTGATTTTTTGAAGGAGTCACGATTAAGGCCCATTTCCCTCTAGGACGCATAGTTTAGGAGATACAGCCATTTTAAGTTTTTCAAGTGAAATTTTGATTTGTAATGAGTTTTCAATGAAATTTTTAATTTTTTGAAGGAGTCACGAATTAAGGCCCATTTCCCTCTAGGACGCATAGTTTAGGAGATACAGCCATTTTAAGTTTTTCAAGTGAAATTTTCATTTTTAATGGGTTTTCAATGAAATTTTTAATTTTTTGAAGGAGTCACGTATTAAGGCCCATTTCCCTCTAGGACGCATAGTTTAGGAGATACAGCCATTTTAAGTTTTTCAAGTGAAATTTTGATATTTAATGGGTTTTCAATGAAATTTTTAGGAGATACAGCCATTTTAAGTTTTTCAAGTGAAATTATGATTTTTAATGGGTTTTAAATGAAATTTGTAATTTTTTGAAGGAGTCACGTATTAAAGCCCATTTCCCTCTATGACGCATAGTTTAGGAGATACAGCCATTTTAAGTTTTTCAAGTGAAATTTTGATTTGTAATGAGTTTTCAATGAAATTTTTATTTTTTGAAGGAGTCACGAATTAAGGCCCATTTCCCTCTAGGACGCATAGTTTAGGAGATACAGCCGTTTTAAGTTTTTCAAGTGAAATTTTGATTTGTAATGGATTTTCAATGAAATTTTTAATTTTTTGAAGGAGTCACGAATTAAGGCCCATTTCCCTCTAGGACGCATAGTTTAGGATTTACAGCCATTTTAAGTTTTTCAAGAGAAATTTTAATTTTTAATGGGTTTTCAATGAAATTTTTAATTTCTTGAAGGAGTCACGAATTAAGGCCCATTTCCCTCTAGGACGTATAGTTTAGGAGATACAGCCATTTTAAGTTTTCTAGTGAAATTTTGATTTTTAATGGGTTTTCAATGAAATTTTTAATTTTTTGAAGGCGTCACGAATTAAGGCCCATTTCCCTCTAGGACGCATAGTTTAGGAGATACAGCCATTTTAAGTTTTTGAAGTGAAATTTTGATTTTTAATGGGTTTTCAACGAAATTTTAAATTTTTTGAAGGAGTCACGAATTAAGGCCCATTTCCCTCTAGGACGCATAGTTTAGGAGATACAGCCATTTTAAGTTTTTCAAGTGAAATTTTGATTTTTAATGGGTTTTCAATGAAAATTTTAATTTTTTGAAGGAGTCACGAATTAAGGCCCATTGCCCTCTAGGACGCATAGTTTAGGAGATACAGCCATTTTAAGTTTTTCAAGTGAAATTTTGATTTTTAATGGGTTTTCAATGAAATTTTTAATTTTTTGAAGGAGTCACGAATTAAGGTCCATTTCCCTCTAGGACGCATAGTTTAGGAGATACAGCCATTTTAAGTTTTTCAAGTGAAATTTTGATTTGTAATGGGTTTTCAATGAAATTTTTAATTTTTTGAAGAAGTCACGAATTAAGGCCCATTTCCCTCCAGGACGCATAGTTTAGTAGATACAGCCATTTTATGTTTTTCAAGTGAAATTTTCATTTTTAATGAGTTTTCAATGAAATTTTTAATTTTTTGAAGGAGTCACGAATTAAGGCCCATTTCCCTCTAGGACGCATAGTTTAGGAGATACAGCCATTTTAAGTTTTTCAAGTGAAAATTTGATTTTTAATGAGTCTTCAATGAAATTTTTAGTTTTTTTGAAGGAGTCACAAGTTAAGGCCCATTTCTCTCTAGGACGCATAGTTTAGGAGATACAGCCATTTTAAGTTTTCCAAGTGAAATTTTGATTTTTTGAAGGAGTCACGAATTAAGGCCCATTTCCCTCTGGGACGCATAGTTTAGGAGATACAGCCATTTTTAGTTTTTCAAGTGAAATTTCGATTTTTAATGGGTTTTCAATGAAATTTTTAATTTTTTGAAGGAGTCACGAATTAAGGCCCATTTCCCTCTAGGACGCATAGTTAAGGAGATACAGCCATTTTAAGTTTTTCAAGTGAAATTTCGATTTTTAATGGGTTTTCAATGAAATTTTTAATTTTTTGAAGGAGTCACGAATTAAGGCCCATTTCCCTCTAGGACGCATAGTTTAGGAGATACAGCCATTTTAAGTTTTCCAAGTAAAATTTTGATTTTTAATGGATTTTCAATGAAATTTTTAATTTTTCGAAGTCACGAATTAAGGCCCATTTCCCTCTAGGACGCATAGTTTAGGAGATACAGCCATTTTAAGTTTTTCAAGTGAAATTTTGATTTGTAATGGGTTTTCAATGAAATTTTTAATTTTTTGAAGGAGTCACGAATTAAGGCCCATTTCCCTCTAGAAGGCATAGTTTAGGAGATATAGCCATTTTAAGTTTTTCAAGTGAAATTTTGATTTTTAATGGGTTTTCAATGAAATTTTTAATTTCTTGAAGGAGTCACGAATTAAGGCCCATTTCCCTCTAGGACGCATAGTTTAATAGATACAGCCATTTTAAGTTTTTCCAGTGAAATTTCGATTTTTAATGGGTTTTCAATGAAAATTTTAATTTTTTGAAGGAGTCACGAATTAAGGCCCATTTCCCTCTAGGACGCATAGTTTAGGAGATACAGCCATTTTAAGTTTTTCAAGTGAAAATTTGATTTTTAAAGAGTTTTCAATGAAATTTTTAGTTTTTTTGAAGGAGTCACGAATTAAGGCCCATTTCCCTCTAGAACGCATAGTTTAATACATACAGCCATTTTAAGTTTTTCCAGTGAAATTTCGATTTTTAATGGATTTTCAATGAAATTTTTATTTTTTTGAAGGAGTCACGAATTAATGCCCATTTCCCTCTAGGACGCATAGTTTAGGAGATACAGTCATTTTAAGTTTTTCAAGTGAAATTTTGATTTGTAATGGACTTTCAGTGCAATTTTTAATTTTTTGATGGAGTCACGAATTAAGGCCCTTTTCCCTCTAGGACGCATAGTTTAGGAGATACAGCCATTTTAAGTTTTTCAAGTGAAATTTCGATTTTTAATGGGTTTTCAATGAAAATTTTAATTTTTTGAAGGAGTCACGAATTAAGGCCCATTTCCCTCTAGGACGCATAGTTTAGGAGATACAGCCATTTTAAGTTTTTCAAGTGAAAATTTGATTTTTAATGAGTTTTCAATGAAATTTTTAGTTTTTTTGAAGGAGTCACGAATTAAGGCCCATTTCCCTCTAGGACGCAAAGTTTAGGAGATACAGCCATTTTAAGTTTTTCAAGTGAAATTTTGATTTGTAATGGGTTTTCAATGAAATTTTTAATTTTTTGAAGGAGTCACGCATTAAGGCCCATTTCCCTCTAGGACGCATAGTTAAGGAGATACAGCCATTTTTAGTTTTTCAAATGAAATTTTGATTTTTAATGGGTTTTCAATGAAATTTTTAATTTTTTGATGGAGTCACGAATTAAGGCCCATTTCCCTCTAGGACGCATAGTTTAGGAGATACAGCCATTTTAAGTTTTTCAAGTAAAATTTTGATTTTTAATGGATTTTCAATGAAATTTTTAATTTTTTGAAGGAGTCACGAATTAAGGCCCATTTCCCTCTAGGACGCATAGTTTAGGAGATACAGCCATTTTAAGTTTTTCAAGTGAAATTTTGATTTGTAATGGGTTTTCAATGAAATTTTTAATTTTTTGAAGGAGTCACGAATTAAGGCCCATTTCCCTCTAGGAGGCATAGTTTAGGAGATACAGCTATTTTAAGTTTTTCCAGTGAAATTTCGATTTTTAATGGATTTTCAATGAAATTTTTAATTTCTTGAAGGAGTCACGAATTAAGGCCCATTTCCCTCTAGGACGCATAGTTTAGGAGATACAGCCATTTTAAGTTCTTCAAGTGAAATTTAGATTTTTAAAGAGTTTTCAATGAAATTTTTAATTTTTTGAAGGAGTCACGAATTAAGGCCCTTTTCCCTCTAGGACGCATAGTTTAGGAGATACAGTCATTTTAAGTTTTTCAAGTGAAATTTTGATTTGTAATGAGTATTCAATGAAGTTTTTTAATTTTTTGAAGGAGTCACGAATTAAGGCCCATTTCCCTCTAGGACGCATAGTTTAGGAGATACAGCCATTTTAAGTTTTTCAAGTGAAAATTTGATTTTTAATGAGTTTTCAATGAAATTTTTAGTTTTTTTGAAGGAGTCACGAATTAAGGCCCATTTCCCTCTAGGACGCAAAGTTTAGGAGATACAGCCATTTTAAGTTTTTCAAGTGAAATTTTGATTTGTAATGGGTTTTCAATGAAATTTTTAATTTTTTGAAGGAGTCACGCATTAAGGCCCATTTCCCTCTAGGACGCATAGTTAAGGAGATACAGCCATTTTTAGTTTTTCAAATGAAATTTTGATTTTTAATGGGTTTTCAATGAAATTTTTAATTTTTTGATGGAGTCACGAATTAAGGCCCATTTCCCTCTAGGACGCATAGTTTAGGAGATACAGCCATTTTAAGTTTTTCAAGTAAAATTTTGATTTTTAATGGATTTTCAATGAAATTTTTAATTTTTTGAAGGAGTCACGAATTAAGGCCCATTTCCCTCTAGGACGCATAGTTTAGGAGATACAGCCATTTTAAGTTTTTCAAGTGAAATTTTGATTTGTAATGGGTTTTCAATGAAATTTTTAATTTTTTGAAGGAGTCACGAATTAAGGCCCATTTCCCTCTAGGAGGCATAGTTTAGGAGATACAGCTATTTTAAGTTTTTCCAGTGAAATTTAGATTTTTAATGGATTTTCAATGAAATTTTTAATTTCTTGAAGGAGTCACGAATTAAGGCCCATTTCCCTCTAGGACGCATAGTTTAGGAGATACAGCCATTTTAAGTTCTTCAAGTGAAATTTAGATTTTTAAAGAGTTTTCAATGAAATTTTTAATTTTTTGAAGGAGTCACGAATTAAGGCCCATTTCCCTCTAGGACGCATAGTTTAGGAGATACAGCCATTTTAAGTTTTTCAAGTGAAATTTCGATTTTTAATGGGTTTTCAATGAAAATTTTAATTTTTTGAAGGAGTCACGAATTAAGTCCCATTTCCCTCTAGGACGCATAGTTTAGGAGATACAGCCATTTTAAGTTTTTCAAGTGAAATTTTGATTTGTAATGGATTTTCAATGAAGTTTTTAATTTTTTGAAGGAGTCACGAATTAAGGCCCATTTCCCTCTAGGACGCATAGTTTAGGAGATACAGCCATTTTAAGTTTTTCAAGTGAAATTTTGATTGGTGATGAGTATTCAATGAAGTTTTTTAATTTTTTGAAGGAGTCACGAATTAAGGCCCATTTCCCTCTAGGACGCATAGTTTAGGAGATACAGCCATTTTAAGTTTTTCAAGTGAAATTTTCATTTTTAATGAGTTTTCAGTGAAATTTTTGATTTTTTGAAGGAGTCACGAATTAAGGCCCATTTCCCTCTAGGACGCATAGTTTAGGAGATACAGCCATTTTAAGTTTTTCAAGTGAAATTTTGATTTGTAATGAGTTTTCAATGAAATTTTTAATTTTTTGAAGGAGTCACGAATTAAGGCCCATTTCCCTCTAGGACGCATAGTTTAGGAGATACAGCCATTTTAAGTTTTTCAAGTGAAATTTTCATTTTTAATGGGTTTTCAATGAAATTTTTAATTTTTTGAAGGAGTCACGTATTAAGGCCCATTTCCCTCTAGGACGCATAGTTTAGGAGATACAGCCATTTTAAGTTTTTCAAGTGAAATTTTGATATTTAATGGGTTTTCAATGAAATTTTTAGGAGATACAGCCATTTTAAGTTTTTCAAGTGAAATTATGATTTTTAATGGACTTTCAATGAAATTTTTAATTTTTTGAAGGAGTCACGTATTAAGGCCCATTTCCCTCTATGACGCATAGTTTAGGAGATACAGCCATTTTAAGTTTTTCAAATGAAATTTTGATTTGTAATGAGTTTTCAATGAAATTTTTATTTTTTTGAAGGAGTCACGAATTAAGGCCCATTTCCCTCTAGGACGCATAGTTTAGGAGATACAGCCGTTTTAAGTTTTTCAAGTGAAATTTTGATTTGTAATGGATTTTCAATGAAATTTTTAATTTTTTGAAGGAGTCACGAATTAAGGCCCATTTCCCTCTAGGACGCATAGTTTAGGATTTACAGCCATTTTAAGTTTTTCAAGAGAAATTTTAATTTTTAATGGGTTTTCAATGAAATTTTTAATTTCTTGAAGGAGTCACGAATTAAGGCCCATTTCCCTCTAGGACGCATAGTTTAGGAGATACAGCCATTTTAAGTTTTCTAGTGAAATTTTGATTTTTAATGGGTTTTCAATGAAATTTTTAATTTTTTGAAGGCGTCACGAATTAAGGCCCATTTCCCTCTAGGACGCATAGTTTAGGAGATACAGCCATTTTAAGTTTTTGAAGTGAAATTTTGATTTTTAATGGGTTTTCAACGAAATTTTAAATTTTTTGAAGGAGTCACGAATTAAGGCCCATTTCCCTCTAGGACGCATAGTTTAGGAGATACAGCCATTTTAAGTTTTTCAAGTGAAATTTTGATTTTTAATGGGTTTTCAATGAAAATTTTAATTTTTTGAAGGAGTCACGAATTAAGGCCCATTTCCCTCTAGGACGCATAGTTTAGGAGATACAGCCATTTTAAGTTTTTCAAGTAAAATTTTGATATTTGATGGGTTTTCAATGAAATTTTTAATTTTTTGATGGAGTCACGAATTAAGGCCCATTTCCCTCTAGGACGTATAGTTTAGGAGATACAGCCATTTTAAGTTTTGCAAGTGAAATTATGATTTTTAATGGGTTTTGAATGAAATTTTTAACTTTTTGAAGGAGTCACGAATTAAGGCCCATTTCCCTCTAGGAGGCATAGTTTAGGAGATACAGCCATTTTAAGTTTTTCAAGTGAAATTTTGATTTGTAATGGATTTTCAATGAAATTTTTAATTTTTTGAAGGAGTCACGAATTAAGGCCCATTTCCCTCTAGGACGCATTGTTTAGGAGTTACAGCCATTTTAAGTTTTTCAAGAGAAATTTTAATTTTTAATGGGTTTTCAATGAAATTTTTAATTTTTTGAAGGAGTCACGAATTAAGGCCCATTTCCCTCTAGGACGCATAGTTTAGGAGATACAGCCATTTTAAGTTTTTCTAGTGAAATTTTGATTTTTAATGGGTTTTCAATGAAATTTTTAATTTTTTGAAGGAGTCACGAATTAAGGCCCATTTCCCTCTAGGATGCATAGTTTAGGAGATACAGCCATTTTAAGTCTTTGAAGTGAAATTTTGATTTTTAATGGGTTTTCAATGAAATTTTTAATTTTTTGAAGGAGTCACGAATTAAGGCCTATTTCCCTCTAGGACGCATAGGTTAGGAGATACAGCCATTTTAAGTTTTTCAAGTAAAATTTTGATATTTAATGGGTTTTCAATGAAATTTTTAATTTTTTGATGGAGTCACGAATTAAGGCCCATTTCCCTCTAGGACGTATAGTTTAGGAGATACAGCCATTTTAAGTTTTTCCAGTGAAATTTTCATTTGTAATTTTTAATTTTTTGAAGGAGTCACGAATTAAGGCCCATTTCCCTCTAGGACGCATAGTTTAGGAGATACAGCCATTTTAAGTTTTTCCAGTGAAATTTTGATTTGTAATGGATTTTCAATGAAATTTTTAATTTTTTGAAGGAGTCACAAATTAAGGCCCATTTCCCTCTAGGACGCATAGTTTAGGAGATACAGCCATTTTAAGTTTTTCAAGTGAAATTTTCATTTTTAATGGGTTTTCAATGAAATTTTTAATTTTTTGAAGGAGTCACGTATTAAGTCCCATTTCCCTCTAGGACGCATAGTTTAGGAGATACAGTCATTTTAAGTTTTTCAAGTGAAATTTTGATTTGTAATGGACTTTCAATGAAATTTTTAATTTTTTGAAGGAGTCACGTATTAAGGCCCATTTCCCTCTAGGACGCATAGTTTAGGAGATACAGCCATTTTAAGTTTTTCAAGCGAAATTTTGATATTTAATGGGTTTTCAATGAAATTTTTAAATTTTTGATGGAGTCACGAATTAAGGCCCATTTCCCTCTAGGACGCATAGTTTAGGAGATACAGCCATTTTAAGTTTTTCAAGCGAAATTTTGATTTGTAATGGATTTTCAATGAAGTTTTTTAATTTTTTGAAGGAGTCACGAATTAAGGCCCATTTCCCTCTAGGACGCATAGTTTAGGAGATACAGCCATTTTAAGATTTTCAAGTGAAATTTTCATTTTTAATGAGTTTTCAGTGAAATTTTTGATTTTTTGAAGGAGTCACGAATTAAGGCCCATTTCCCTCTAGGACGCATAGTTTAGGAGATACAGCCATTTTAAGTTTTTCAAGTGAAATTTTGATTTGTAATGAGTTTTCAATGAAATTTTTAATTTTTTGAAGGAGTCACGAATTAAGGCCCATTTCCCTCTAGGACGCATAGTTTAGGAGATACAGCCATTTTAAGTTTTTCAAGTGAAATTTTCATTTTTAATGGGTTTTCAATGAAATTTTTAATTTTTTGAAGGAGTCACGTATTAAGGCCCATTTCCCTCTAGGACGCATAGTTTAGGAGATACAGCCATTTTAAGTTTTTCAAGTGAAATTTTGATATTTAATGGGTTTTCAATGAAATTTTTAGGAGATACAGCCATTTTAAGTTTTTCAAGTGAAATTATGATTTTTAATGGGTTTTAAATGAAATTTGTAATTTTTTGAAGGAGTCACGTATTAAGGCCCATTTCCCTCTATGACGCATAGTTTAGGAGATACAGCCATTTTAAGTTTTTCAAATGAAATTTTGATTTGTAATGAGATTTCAATGAAATTTTTATTTTTTTGAAGGAGTCACGAATTAAGGCCCATTTCCCTCTAGGACGCATAGTTTAGGAGATACAGCCGTTTTAAGTTTTTCAAGTGAAATTTTGATTTGTAATGGATTTTCAATGAAATTTTTAATTTTTTGAAGGAGTCACGAATTAAGGCCCATTTCCCTCTAGGACGCATAGTTTAGGATTTACAGCCATTTTAAGTTTTTCAAGAGAAATTTTAATTTTTAATGGGTTTTCAATGAAATTTTTAATTTCTTGAAGGAGTCACGAATTAAGGCCCATTTCCCTCTAGGACGCATAGTTTAGGAGATACAGCCATTTTAAGTTTTTCTAGTGAAATTTTGATTTTTAATGGGTTTTCAATGAAATTTTTAATTTTTTGAAGGCGTCACGAATTAAGGCCCATTTCCCTCTAGGACGCATAGTTTAGGAGATACAGCCATTTTAAGTTTTTGAAGTGAAATTTTGATTTTTAATGGGTTTTCAACGAAATTTTAAATTTTTTGAAGGAGTCACGAATTAAGGCCCATTTCCCTCTAGGACGCATAGTTTAGGAGATACAGCCATTTTAAGTTTTTCAAGTGAAATTTTGATTTTTAATGGGTTTTCAATGAAAATTTTAATTTTTTGAAGGAGTCACGAATTAAGGCCCATTTCCCTCTAGGACGCATAGTTTAGGAGATACAGCCATTTTAAGTTTTTCAAGTAAAATTTTGATATTTGATGGGTTTTCAATGAAATTTTTAATTTTTTGATGGAGTCACGAATTAAGGCCCATTTCCCTCTAGGACGTATAGTTTAGGAGATACAGCCATTTTAAGTTTTGCAAGTGAAATTATGATTTTTAATGGGTTTTGAATGAAATTTTTAACTTTTTGAAGGAGTCACGAATTAAGGCCCATTTCCCTCTAGGAGGCATAGTTTAGGAGATACAGCCATTTTAAGTTTTTCAAGTGAAATTTTGATTTGTAATGGATTTTCAATGAAATTTTTAATTTTTTGAAGGAGTCACGAATTAAGGCCCATTTCCCTCTAGGACGCATTGTTTAGGAGTTACAGCCATTTTAAGTTTTTCAAGAGAAATTTTAATTTTTAATGGGTTTTCAATGAAATTTTTAATTTTTTGAAGGAGTCACGAATTAAGGCCCATTTCCCTCTAGGACGCATAGTTTAGGAGATACAGCCATTTTAAGTTTTTCTAGTGAAATTTTGATTTTTAATGGGTTTTCAATGAAATTTTTAATTTTTTGAAGGAGTCACGAATTAAGGCCCATTTCCCTCTAGGATGCATAGTTTAGGAGATACAGCCATTTTAAGTCTTTGAAGTGAAATTTTGATTTTTAATGGGTTTTCAATGAAATTTTTAATTTTTTGAAGGAGTCACGAATTAAGGCCTATTTCCCTCTAGGACGCATAGGTTAGGAGATACAGCCATTTTAAGTTTTTCAAGTAAAATTTTGATATTTAATGGGTTTTCAATGAAATTTTTAATTTTTTGATGGAGTCACGAATTAAGGCCCATTTCCCTCTAGGACGTATAGTTTAGGAGATACAGCCATTTTAAGTTTTTCCAGTGAAATTTTCATTTGTAATTTTTAATTTTTTGAAGGAGTCACGAATTAAGGTCCATTTCCCTCTAGGACGCATAGTTTAGGAGATACAGCCATTTTAAGTTTTTCAAGTAAAATTTTGATTTGTAATGGGTTTTCAATGAAATTTTTAATTTTTTGAAGAAGTCACGAATTAAGGCCCATTTCCCTCTAGGACGCATAGTTTAGGAGATACAGCCATTTTAAGTTTTTCAAGTGAAATTTTGATTTTTAATGGATTTTCAATGAAAATTTTAATTTTTTGAAGGAGTCACGAATTAAGGCCCATTTCCCTCTAGGACGCATAGTTTAGGAGATACAGCCATTTTAAGTTTTTCAAGTGAAATTTTCATTTTTAATTGATTTTCAATGAAATTTTTAATTTTTTGAAGGAGTCACGAATTAAGGCCCATTTCCTTCTAGGACGCATAGTTTAGGAGAAACAGCCATTTTAAGTTTTTCAAGTGAAATTTCGATTTTTAATGGGTTTTCAATGAAATTTTTAATCTTTTGAAGGAGTCACGAATTAAGGCCCATTTCCCTCTAGGACGCATAGTTTAGGAGATACAGCCATTTTAAGTTTTTCAAGTGAAATTTTGATTTGTAATGGACTTTCAATGAAATTTTTAATTTTTTGAAGGAGTCACGAATTAAGGCCCATTTCCCTCTAGGACGCATAGTTTAGGAGATACAGCCATTTTAAGTTTTTCAAGTGAAATTTTGATTTGTAATGAGTTTTCAATGAAATTTTTAATTTTTTGAAGGAGTCACGAATTAAGGCCCATTTCCCTCTAGGAGGCATAGTTTAGGAGATACAGCCATTTTAAGTTTTTCAAGTGAAATTTTGATTTTTAATGAGTTTTCAATGAAATTTTAAATTTCTTGAAGGAGTCACGAATTAAGGCCCATTTCCCTCTAGGACGCATAGTTTAGGAGATACAGCCATTTTAAGTTTTTCAAGTGAAATTTTGATTTGTAATGGACTTTCAATGAAATTTTTATTTTTTTGAAGGAGTCACGAATTAAGGCCCATTTCCCTCTAGGACGCATAGTTTAGGAGATACAGCCATTTTAAGTTTTTCAAGTGAAATTTTGATTTGTAATGGACTTTCAATGAAATTTTTAATTTTTTGAAGGAGTCACAAATTAAGGCCCTTTTGCCTCTAGGACGCATAGTTTAGGAGATACAGCCATTTGAAGTTTTTCAAGTGAAATTTCGATTTTTAATGGGAATTCAATGAAAATTTTAGTTTTTTGAAGGAGTCACGAATTAAGGCCCATTTCCCTCTAGGACGCATAGTTTAGGAGATACAGCCATTTGAAGTTTTTCAAGTGAAATTTTGATTTGTAATGGATTTTCAATGAAATTTTTCGATTTTTTGAAGGAGTCACGAATTAAGGCCCATTTCCCTCTAGGACCCATAGTTTAGGAGATACAGCCATTTTAAGTTTTTCAAGTGAAATTTTGAT
Organism: Stomoxys calcitrans; assembly: GCF_963082655.1. Lineage (NCBI taxonomy): Eukaryota > Metazoa > Arthropoda > Insecta > Diptera > Muscidae > Stomoxys > Stomoxys calcitrans. The sequence continues at coordinate 166,258,374 of NC_081555.1, read as the reverse complement.
TTGTAATGAGTTTTCAATGAAATTTTTAATTTTTTGAAGGAGTCACGAATTAAGGTCCATTTCCCTCTAGGACGCATAGTTTAGTTTTTCAAGTGAAATTTTCATTTTTAATGGATTTTCAATGAAATTTTAAATTTTTTGAAGGCGTCACGAATTAAGGCCCATTTCCCTCTAGGACGCATAGTTTAGGAGATACAGCCATTTTAAGTTTTTCAAGTGAAATTTTAATTTGTAATGAGTTTTCAATGAAATTTTTAATTTTTTGAAGGAGTCACGAATTAAGGCCCATTTCCCTCTAGGACGCATAGTTTAGGAGATACAGCCATTTTAAGTTTTTCAAGTGAAATTTCGATTTTTAATGGGTTTTCAATGAAATTTTTAATCTTCTGAAGGAGTCACGAATTAAGGCCAATTTCCCTCTAGGACGCATAGTTTAGGAGATACAGCCATTTTAAGTTTTTCAAGTGAAATTTTGATTTGTAATGGACTTTCAATGAAATTTTTAATTTTTTGAAGGAGTCACGAATTAAGGCCCATTTCCCTCTAGGACGCATAGTTTAGGAGATACAGCCATTTTAAGTTTTTCAAGTGAAATTTTGATTTGTAATGAGTTTTCAATGAAATTTTTAATTTTTTGAAGGAGTCACGAATTAAGGCCCATTTCCCTCTAGGAGGCATAGTTTAGGAGATACAGCCATTTTAAGTTTTTCAAGTGAAATTTTGATTTTTAATGAGCTTTCAATGAAATTTTAAATTTCTTGAAGGAGTCACGAATTAAGGCCCATTTCCCTCTAGGACGCATAGTTTAGGAGATACAGCCATTTTAAGTTTTTCAAGCGAAATTTTGATATTTAATGGGTTTTCAATGAAATTTTTAAATTTTTGATGGAGTCACGAATTAAGGCCCATTTCCCTCTAGGACGCATAGTTTAGGAGATACAGCCATTTTAAGTTTTTCAAGTGAAATTTTCATTTTTAATGGGTTTTCAATGAAATTTTTAATTTTTTGAAGGAGTCACGTATTAAGGCCCATTTCCCTCTAGGACGCATAGTTTAGGAGATACAGCCATTTTAAGTTTTTCAAGCGAAATTTTGATTTTTAATGGATTTTCAATGAAATTTTTAATTTTTTGAAGGAGTCACGAATTAAGGCCCATTTCCCTCTAGGACGCATAGTTTAGGAGATACAGCCATTTTAAGTTTTTCAAGTGAAATTTTGATTTGTAATGGATTTTCAATGAAATTTTTAATTTTTTGAAGGAGTCACGAATTAAGGCCCATTTCCCTCTAGGACGCATAGTTTAGGAGATACAGCCATTTTAAGTTTTTCAAGTGAAATTTTCATTTTTAATTGATTTTCAATGAAATTTTTAATTTTTTGAAGGAGTCACGAATTAAGGTTCATTTCCCTCTAGGACGCATAGTTTAGGAGATAGAGCCATTTTAAATTCTTCAAGTGAAATTTTGATTTTTAATGGGTTTTCAATGAAATTTGTAATTTTTTGAAGGAGTCACGAAATAAGGCCCATTTCCCTCTAGGATGCATAGTTTAGGAGATACAGCCATTTTAAGTCTTTGAAGTGAAATTTTGATTTTTAATGGGTTTTCAATGAAATTTTAAATTTTTTGAAGGAGTCACGAATTAAGGCCCATTTCCCTCTAGGACGCATAGTTTAGGAGATACAGCCATTTTAAGTTTTTCAAGTGAAATTTTGATTTGTAATGGACTTTCAATGAAATTTTTAATTTTTTGAAGGAGTCACGAATTAAGGCCCATTTCCCTCTAGGACGCATAGTTTAGGAGATACAGCCATTTTAAGTTTTTCCAGTGAAATTTCGATTTTTAATGGATTTTCAATGAAATTTTTATTTTTTTGAAGGAGTCACGAATTAAGGCCCATTTCCCTCTAGGACGCATAGTTTAGGAGATACAGCCATTTTAAGTTTTTCAAGTGAAATTTTGATTTGTAATGGACTTTCAATGAAATTTTTAATTTTTTGAAGGAGTCACAAATTAAGGCCCTTTTCCCTCTAGGACGCATAGTTTAGGAGATACAGCCATTTGAAGTTTTTCAAGTGAAATTTTAATTTTTAATGGGAATTCAATGAAAATTTTAATTTTTTGAAGGAGTCACGAATTAAGGCCCATTTCCCTCTAGGACGCATAGTTTAGGAGATACAGCCATTTTAAGTTTTTCAAGTGAAATTTTGATTTGTAATGGACTTTCAATGAAATTTTTAATTTTTTGAAGGAGTCACGAATTAAGGCCCATTTCCCTCTAGGACGCATAGTTTAGGAGATACAGCCATTTTAAGTTTTTCAAGTGAAATTTTTTTTTTTTTTTTTTTTTTTTTTTTTTTTTTTTTTTTTTTTTTTTTTTTTGTTTATTTGTTTATTAGTCAATGGAACAAATATCCTTACAGACTAAGATGACTTCCGTAACAAATGTTTAAATAGTAATGTATGATAATAAAGAGGTGCATACTACAAAAATATATAATATAAAATGGATCTAAAAATTTCTTTTGATGTGCTAAAATCAATACATGGTTTTGACTCCCTTTGAAGCCTGTTGTTGATAAAATTTAAATTCAAAAAAGTTCGTGTTAAAGGCCCATTTCTCGCATAGTTGGTGCGGTGGAACGGTATGTCAAACAAATTTACAACTCGTAAGCTTCTTGGAGGAACAAATGTTGGAACTAAAGACAACAAATCCGGTGAATCAATATTATTATTAAGCAAGTCAAATATGAAGCAAGCCGATTGATATTTTCTACGAGATTCTAAGGATTGCAAGCCAAGTAACAAAAATCTAGATCTATATGGAGGCATCTGAGCAGGAGATAAGTTTTTAAGGGCAAACTTTGTAAAGTTTTTTTGAATTCTCTCAATGCGAACAATGTGAGCACTACATTGAGGATCCCAAACAATTGAAGCGTATTCTAGTTTAGACCTAACAAATGCCGTATAAATTAATTTTGCGGTATTAGGATCAGAAAATTCCGCACAATTTCTTTTGATAAATGCAAAAACCTTGTAGGCCTCAGGAATAATGTGGTCTATATGTGGAATAAATGATAGTGATGTATCAAATATAATGCCTAGATCACGAATGGAAGTTAGCTTAGTAAGATTGTGGCTGCCAATTTTGAAGGTTGGTTGAATGGGATTAAGTGATCTAAAATAAGAAACGTGAAAACATTTTGAAAGGTTCAAAAAAAGCTTATTGATGTTGCACCACATGACTAAGTTATCTAAATCAACTTGCAAATTATTTATATCTTGTAGAGACTCAATTTTAGTAAAAAATTTCAAGTCATCAGCATACAAAAGAAAATTGGAATGCGAAAAACATGAAGAGATGTCATTGATAAATAAGTTAAAAAGAAGTGGGCCAAGGATGCTACCCTGAGGTACTCCCGATGTCTGAAAATATGGCTGAGACACGTATCCTTCAACTTTAACTTTACACACTCTGTTAGTTAGATATGAATGAATCCATTTTAGAAAATTTGAATGCAAACCTAGATTCTGTAACTTAGCAAGTAAAATACTATGCGAAACTTTATCAAAAGCTTTGCTTAAGTCAGTGTAAATAACTTCTACTTGTTTACCTCGCTCGAGGGCGGTCATACAGTAATCTGTAAATAATGTTAAATTCGATGTGGTAGATCTACCCGAAAAAAACCCATGCTGGTAAGGAGAGATAGTAGACTTGCAAAGAAAAAATAATTTTTTGAAAATGATATTTTCAAATATTTTCGAAACACACGAAAGTTTTGATATTGGCCTGTAACATGTAACATCATCTTTTCTACCCTCTTTAAATACAGGAGTAATTGATGCTATCTTCCACTTGGCTATAAAAATACCTTTCTTAAGAGATAGGCGAAATATAAAAGTCAAAACGGAAACAATGCTAAAACAGCAACTTTTTAAGAAATAAGCACAAAGACCATCAGCATCACTTTTATAGCTATTTTTAATTGCACCAATAGCTTCAAAAACATCATCCTCACAGATATAAATACTTCCCAAATTTATGGCTGAATAAGAACATGGTAGCGTCATATTACAAGTGGAAGGCTGCTCAAAATTAGATTGGAAAAAATTAGCAAACATGTTTACAACATCATGGCCAGACTGCGAGATGCAACTGTTATATTGAACAGTAGATGGGATATCTGAAGATTTCTTCTTAGACTTCACAAACGACCAAAAATGTTTAACATTTACTTTAATTTCATTCTCTTTAGAAAGAATGTATTGTTTATAAAGAAATTTGTTTAAAAAATTAAATTCTTTTTGATAATGTAAAAATTTGACTTGCTCTTCCAGATTACCAGATTTAATGAATCGATTATGGAATTTATTGCGCAGATTTTTTAGTTTTTTTAGGCCTTTAGTATACCATGGAAGCTTATAGGGCTTTTTCTTCTTTAGAGGAACATTCAATTTAAGAATGTCTAAAACCTTTGCCAGAAAAATATCATAACAATTGGATGGTTCACACGTAGGAAACATCGATACCCAATTTATAGATGAAAGCATCGAATTTAGCACATCAAAGTTACATGCGTTGTAATTAAAATTGAAACACTCAGAAGTATCATTTGGGATGTACATAAAACATTCCATTTCTATAATTGTAGGAACATGATGAACACTTGGAGGAGATACTGGAATCAAACATTCATATATTTTGAAATTGCAGTCGCGTGATACAAAAATTAAATCAAGAAATCGACGCATTTTATTAGCAATATGATTAATTTGAACCAAACCAACGCTCAATAACGCATCGATAAAATTAACTTCAAACCCTTTATTAACATTACTAGGCGTTAAAAAATAATTGTCGTTCATCATGGTCCAACAAATACTTGATAAGTTAAAATCTCCCATTACACATAAATTAGTATCAGAACACATATTCTCTTCCAAATTAACAATATTAGAGACATGTTTAGAATAGATATTATCATGACTTCCAGGAGGTATATACGATAGAGATATTAACAGTTTTTGATTAAATCCAATTACATATAGTGCAATTTGATCCAAAAGACCATCATCATCATCAATTTTACATAAATAGGATTTATATTTAGATTTTACAGCAATAAGAACACCCCCACCCCGGGATAATCCTGTACGATAAGCATTTCTATCCTTCCGATATACATTAAACAAATTCATGTCGAAAAATTCGGCATCATAAAAGTCGGAATTAAGCCAGGTCTCAACAATGAGAATTAAATCAAAGTCACATTGGGACGTAAAATTCATGATTTCATTGGCCTTTGTGCGAATACCTGACATATTTTGATAAAACACTTTTAGATTATGTGCAGCATCTACTACTGAACTAAGGGTTGTATTTCCCTTTTTTGAAAATTTTTAAACGGACGTACCCTGATATCGGTAGGCCACAATTTAGAGTTAAAAATATCATTATAAAAACTAGATACTACACCCAGCTTAAAATTAACACTTTTTAATTCACTTAAATTAGCGTCTTTCTTTACTAATTTATAGCATTCAATATTAGCTTTATCAATGTTGGAGTTGGCAGCAATATAATTGATAATTTGATCGCATGAAACAGTTGGCTTAAACTTTGATATATGAATCCATTTCTTGGTCGCCACCACTTCCAAATCATTAGGTACATTATTTTCACCGAATATGACTTTGCCCCCTTTTCGTCTACGCCTTTGAACAGTTTCCCAACCCATACTTGCTTGATGGTTTGGTTCGAACATTTCATTCCCATTGTTTACTGCATTAACATCATTTGTACTCACTGACGAAACCGATGGTGCATATGAAACAACATGTTGCGAGCTCGGCTTGTTCATGGATTGTGCACCTGTAGATGTAACTGGTATAATAAGACTTTGGACAGTACCAACAACATCGCTACCACTGGTCTCAGAATAATGATTTGCATTTTGTTGATGAACTTCTTTGCTTGGAGGTTTTTTGTTGTTTTTCTCCACTGTTTTTTTTATCTCTCGCACTTCAGCACATAAAGATGAGTTTATTAAGACTTTTAGCTCTCTCACTTCACTGGTCAAAGAGGCAATGCGAGCAACCAAATCAGAAGAAACTGATAGGCAGTCATTGCAATTAAATACAATATTTGAATTTTTAACAAATAATTCGCCAATATTAGTATCGACGTTGGCACAAAAGAAGTGTAGCTTAGCTCTGCAAATGTGGCATGCTATGAACTTCCCGTTCAAAGCCTTGAAGCACTTCGCACAAAGAGTATTTGGAGGGAGATCCATTAGAAACACGTCAGATGTAAAGAAGCTCAACTGACTGACTGATTTTGATTTGTAATGAGTATTCAGTGCAGTTTTTAATTTTTTGAAGGAGTCACGAATTAAGGCCCATTTCCCTCTAGGACGCATAGTTTAGGAGATACAGCCATTTTAAGTTTTTCAAGTGAAATTTTAATTTTTAATGGGTTTTCAATGAAATTTTGATTTTTTGAAGGAGTCACGAATTAAGGCCCATTTCCCTCTAGGACGCATAGTTTAGGAGATACAGCCATTTTTAAGTTTTTCAAGTGAAATTTTCATTTTTAATGGATTTTCAATGAAATTTTAAATTTTTTGAAGGAGTCACGAATTAAGGCCCATTTCCCTCTAGGACGCATAGTTTAGGAGATACAGCAATTTTAAGTTTTTCAAGTGAAATTTTGATTTGTAATGGACTTTCAATGAATTTTTAATTTTTTGAAGGAGTCACGAATTAAGGCCCATTTCCCTCTAGGACGCATAGTTTAGGAGATACAGCCATTTTAAGTTTTTCCAGTGAAATTTCGATTTTTAATGGATTTTCAATGAAATTTTTATTTTTTTGAAGGAGTCACGAATTAAGGCCCATTTCCCTCTAGGACGCATAGTTTAGGAGATACAGCCATTTTAAGTTTTTCAAGTGAAATTTTGATTTGTAATGGACTTTCAATGAAATTTTTAATTTTTTGAAGGAGTCACGAATTAAGGCCCTTTTCCCTCTAGGACGCATAGTTTAGGAGATACAGCCATTTGAAGTTTTTCAAGTGAAATTTCGATTTTTAATGGGTTTTCAATGAAAATTTTAATTTTTTGGAAGGAGTCACGAATTAAGGCCCATTTCCCCTCTAGGAGGCATAGTTTAGGAGATACAGCCATTTTAAGTTTTTCAAGTGAAATTTTCATTTTTTAATTGATTTTCAATGAAATTTTTAATTTTTTGAAGGAGTCACGAATTAAGGCCCATTTCCCTCTAGGACGCATAGTTTAGGAGATACAGCCATTTTAAGTTTTTCAAGTGAAATTTTGATTTGTAATGAGTATTCAATGAGAGTTTTTAATTTTTTGAAGGAGTCACGAATTAAGGCCCATTTCCCTCTAGGACGCATAGTTTAGGAGATACAGCCATTTTAAGTTTTTCAAGTGAAATTTTAATTTTTAATGGGTTTTCAATGAAATTTTTGATTTTTTGAAGGAGTCACGAATTAAGGCCCATTTCCCTCTAGGACGCATAGTTTAGGAGATACAGCCATTTTTAAGTTTTTCAAGTGAAATTTTCATTTTTAATGGATTTTCAATGAAATTTTAAATTTTTTGAAGGAGTCACGAATTAAGGCCCATTTCCCTCTAGGACGCATAGTTTAGGAGATACAGCCATTTTAAGTTTTTCAAGTAAAATTTTGATTTGTAATGGATTTTCAATGAAATTTTTCGATTTTTTGAAGGAGTCACGAATTAAGGCCCATTTCCCTCTAGGACGCATAGTTTAGGAGATACAGCCATTTTAAGTTTTTCAAGTGAAATTTTGATTTGTAATGAGTTTTCAATGAAATTTTTAATTTTTTGAAGGAGTCACGAATTAAGGTCCATTTCCCTCTAGGACGCATAGTTTAGTTTTTCAAGTGAAATTTTCATTTTTAATGGATTTTCAATGAAATTTTAAATTTTTTGAAGGAGTCACGAATTAAGGCCCATTTCCCTCTAGGACGCATAGTTTAGGAGATACAGCCATTTTAAGTTTTTCAAGTGAAATTTTAATTTGTAATGAGTTTTCAATGAAATTTTTAATTTTTTGAAGGAGTCACGAATTAAGGCCCATTTCCCTCTAGGACGCATAGTTTAGGAGATACAGCCATTTTAAGTTTTTCAAGTGAAATTTCGATTTTTAATGGGTTTTCAATGAAATTTTTAATCTTTTGAAGGAGTCACGAATTAAGGCCCATTTCCCTCTAGGACGCATAGTTTAGGAGATACAGCCATTTTAAGTTTTTCAAGTGAAATTTTGATTTGTAATGGACTTTCAATGAAATTTTTAATTTTTTGAAGGAGTCACGAATTAAGGCCCATTTCCCTCTAGGACGCATAGTTTAGGAGATACAGCCATTTTAAGTTTTTCAAGTGAAATTTTGATTTGTAATGGACTTTCAATGAAATTTTTAATTTTTTGAAGGAGTCACGAATTAAGGCCCATTTCCCTCTAGGACGCATAGTTTAGGAGATACAGCCATTTTAAGTTTTTCAAGTGAAATTTTGATTTGTAATGAGTTTTCAATGAAATTTTTAATTTTTTGAAGGAGTCACGAATTAAGGCCCATTTCCCTCTAGGACGCATAGTTTAGGAGATACAGCCATTTTAAGTTTTTCAAGTGAAATTTTGATTTTTAATGAGTTTTCAATGAAATTTTAAATTTCTTGAAGGAGTTACGAATTAAGGCCCATTTCCCTCTAGGAGGCATAGTTTAGGAGATACAGCCATTTTAAGTTTTTCAAGTGAAATTTTGATTTTTAATGAGTTTTCAATGAAATTTTAAATTTCTTGAAGGAGTCACGAATTAAGGCCCATTTCCCTCTAGGACGCATAGTTAAGGAGATACAGCCATTTTAAGTTTTTCCAGTGAAATTTCGATTTTTAATGGATTTTCAATGAAATTTTTATTTTTTGAAGGAGTCACGAATTAAGGCCCATTTCCCTCTAGGACGCATAGTTTAGGAGATACAGCCATTTTAAGTTTTTCAAGTGAAATTTTGATTTTTAATGGGTTTTCAATGAAAATTTTAATTTTTTGAAGGAGTCACGAATGAAGGCCCATTTCCCTCTAGGACGCATAGTTTAGGAGATACAGCCATTTTAAGTTTTTCAAGTGAAATTTTAATTTTTAATGGGTTTTCAATGAAATTTTTGATTTTTTGAAGGAGTCACGAATTAAGGCCCATTTCCCTCTAGGACGCATAGTTTAGGAGATACAGCCATTTTTAAGTTTTTCAAGTGAAATTTTCATTTTTAATGGATTTTCAATGAAATTTTAAATTTTTTGAAGGAGTCACGAATTAAGGCCCATTTCCCTCTAGGAGGCATAGTTTAGGAGATACAGCCATTTTAAGTTTTTCAAGTGAAATTTTGATTTGTAATGAGTTTTCAATGAAATTTTTAATTTTTTGAAGGAGTCACGAATTAAGGTCCATTTCCCTCTAGGACGCATAGTTTTTTGAAGGAGTCACGAATTAAGGCCCATTTCCCTCTAGGACGCATTGTTTAGGAGATACAGCCATTTTAAGTTTTTCAAGTGAAATTTTGATTTTTAATGGATTTTCAATGAAATTTTTAATTTTTTGAAGGAGTCACGAATTAAGGCCCATTTCCCTCTAGGACGCATAGTTTAGGAGATACAGCCATTTTAAGTTTTTCAAGTGAAATTTTGATTTTTAATGGATTTTCAATGAAATTTTTAGAAGGAGTCACGAATTAAGGCCCATTTCCCTCTAGGACGCATAGTTTAGGAGATACAGCCATTTGAAGTTTTTCAAGTGAAATTTTGATTTTTAATGGGTTTTCAATGAAATTTGTAATTTTTTGAAGGAGTCACGTATTAAGGCCCATTTCCCTCTAGGACGCATAGTTTAGGAGATACAGCCATTTTAAGTTTTTCAAGTGAAATTTTGATTTGTAATGAGTTTTCAATGAAATTTTTAATTTTTTGAAGGAGTCACGAATTAAGGCCCATTTCCCTCTAGGACGCATAGTTTAGGAGATACAGCCATTTTAAGTTTTTCAAGTGAAATTTTGATTTTTAATGAGTTTTCAATGAAATTTTAAGTTTTTTGAAGGAGTCACGAATTAAGGTCCATTTCCCTCTAGGACGCATAGTTTAGGAGATACAGCCATTTTAAGTTTTTCAAGTGAAATTTCGATTTTTAATGGGTTTTCAATGAAATTTGTAATTTTTTGAAGGAGTCACGAATTAAGGCCCATTTCCCTCTAGGATGCATAGTTTAGGACATACAGCCATTTTAAGTCTTTGAAGTGAAATTTTGATTTTTAATGGGTTTTCAATGAAATTTGTAATTTTTTGAAGGAGTCACGTATTAAGGCCCATTTCCCTCTAGGACGCATAGTTTAGGAGATACAGCCATTTTAAGTTTTTCAAGTGAAATTTTGATTTGTAATGAGTTTTCAATGAAATTTTTAATTTTTTGAAGGAGTCACGAATTAAGGCCCATTTCCCTCTAGGACGCATAGTTTAGGAGATACAGCCATTTTAAGTTTTTCAAGTGAAATTTTGATTTGTAATGGGTTTTCAATGAAATTTTTAATTTTTTGAAGGAGTCACGAATTAAGGTCAATTTCCCTCTAGGACGCATAGTTTAGGAGATACAGCCATTTTAAGTTTTTCAAGTGAAATTTGTATTTTTAATGAGTTTTCAATGAAATTTTTAGTTTTTTGAAGGAGTCACGAATTAAGGCCCATTTCCCTCTAGGACGCATTGTTTAGGAGATACAGCCATTTTAAGTTTTTCAAGTGAAATTTTGATTTTTAATGGATTTTCAATGAAATTTTTAATTTTTTGAAGGAGTCACGAATTAAGGCCCATTTCCCTCTAGGACGCATAGTTTAGGAGATACAGCCATTTTAAGTTTTTCAAGTGAAATTTTGATTTTTAATGGATTTTCAATGAAATTTTTAATTTTTTGAAGGAGTCACGAATTAAGGCCCATTTTCCTCTAGGACGCATAGTTTAGGAGATACAGCCATTTTAAGTTTTTCAAGTGAAATTTTGATATTTAATGTGTTTTCAATGAAATTTTTAATTTTTTGACGGAGTCACGAATTAAGGCCCATTTCCCTCTAGGATGCATAGTTTAGGAGATACAGCCATTTTAAGTTTTTCAAGTGAAATTTTTATTTGTAATTGGTTTTCAATGAAATTTTTAATTGAGTTTTCAATGAAATTTTTAATTTTTTGAAGGAGTCACGAATTAAGGCCCATTTCCCTCTAGGACGCATAGTTTAGGAGATACAGCCATTTTAAGTTTTTCAAGTGAAATTTTGATTTTTAATGGGTTTTCAATGAAATTTTTAATTTTTTGAAGGAGTCACGAATTAAGGCCCATTTCCCTCTAGGACGCATAGTTTAGGAGATACAGCCATTTTAAGTTTTTCAAGTGAAATTTTGATATTTAATGTGTTTTCAATGAAATTTTTAATTTTTTGACGGAGTCACGAATTAAGGCCCATTTCCCTCTAGGATGCATAGTTTAGGAGATACAGCCATTTTAAGTTTTTCAAGTGAAATTTTTATTTGTAATTGGTTTTCAATGAAATTTTTAATTGAGTTTTCAATGAAATTTTTAATTTTTTGAAGGAGTCACGAATTAAGGCCCATTTCCCTCTAGGACGCATAGTTTAGGAGATACAGCCATTTTAAGTTTTTCAAGTGAAATTTTGATTTTTAATGAGTTTTCAATGAAATTTTTAATTTTTTGAAGGAGTCACGAATTAAGGCCCATTTCCCTCTAGGACGCAAAGTTTAGGAGATACAGCCATTTTAAGTTTTTCAAGAGAAATTTTGATTTGCAATAGGTTTTCAATGAAATTTTTAATTTTTTGAAGGAGTCACGAATTAAGGCCCATTTCCCTCTAGGACGCATAGTTTAGGAGATACAGCCATTTTAAGTTTTTCAAGTGAAATTTTGATTTGTAATGGGTTATCAATGAAATTTTTAATTTTTTGAAGGAGTCACGAATTAAGGCCCATTTCCCTCTAGGATGCATAGTTTAGGAGATGCAGCTATTTTAAGTTCTTCAAGTGAAATTTTGATTTTTAATGTTTTTTCAATGAAATTTTTAGGAGATATAGTTTAGGAGATACAGCCATTTTAAGTTTTGCAATTGAAATTTTGATTTTTAATGAGTTTTCAATGAAATTTTTAATTTTTTGAAGGAGTCACGAATTAAGGCCCATTTCCCTCTAGGACGCATAGTTTAGGAGATACAGCCATTTTAAGTTTTTCAGGTGAAATTTCGATTTTTAATGAGATTTCAATGAAATTTTTAATTTTTTGAAGGAGTCACGAATTAAGGTCCATTTCCCTCTAGGACGAATAGTTCAGGAGATACAGCCATTTTAAGTTTTTGAAGTGAAATTTTGATTTTTAATGGGTTTTCAATGAAATTTTAAATTTTTTGAAGGAGTCACGAATTAAGGCCCATTTCCCTCTAGGACGCATAGTTTGGGAGATACAGTCATTTTAAGTTTTTCAAGTGAAATTTTGATTTTTAATAGGTTTTCAATGAAATTTTTAATTTTTGAAGCAGTCACGAATTAAGGCTCATTTCCCTCTAGGACGCATAGTTTAGGAGATACATCCATTTTAAGCTTTTCAAGTGAAAATTTGATTTTTAATGGATTTTCAATGAAATTTTTAATTTTTTGATGGAGTCACGAATTAGGGCCCATTTCCCTCTAGGACGCATAGTTTAGGAGATACAGCCATTTTAAATTTTTCAAGTGAAATTTTGATTTTTAATGAGTTTTCAATGAAATTTTTATTTTTCTGATGAAATCACGAATTAAGGCCCATTTCCCTCTAGGACGCATAGTTCAGGAGATACAGCCATTTTAAGTTTTCCTAGCGAAATTTCGATTTTTAATTTATTTTTGAAAGAGTAACGAATTAAGGCCCATTTCCCATTAGGACGCATAGTTTAGAAGATACAGCCATTTTAAGTTTTCCAAATGAAATTTCGATTTTTAACGGATTTTTGATGAATATAACAGCTATTTCAGTCTACAACGCATAGTTTAATTTAATTGGTTTTCAATTAAATTTTTGGTTTTTGCTAGGTTTTCGATGAAATTCTGAATTTTTGCAATGTTTCATGGTTTATAGCTTCTTGTCCTTTAGTAAATGCTTGGTTCCCAACTCTGAATTGGGTTAATTGCCACGCTATATGTTTGAGAGCTTTTTAGTGTAGTTAGCTTAAACTTTTTCATATCTTTCAACCATATTATCAAAAGCACATTTTCCTGTTCTCTAAGTGGAAACTACTTGTAAGTGCAAATGAGCTTTCCATCATCTACAGCATAATGTTATGTTAAAAAGTCTCTTAACAGCAATACATTGAATGTTAAGACAACATTCAGCTTTGCCTATGTGTGTGCACGTGAGTGAGTGAAGTGTATGTACTGGCAGCGCTACGGTACTAAGAAATGAAATAACAGCAAGCGTTTGGCATGCAGAGAAAACGAGTGTCATTTGTTATTCCGTTATTCCTCAGGTGGCTGTTGCACGTAAAACATTCATTTACCTATACACTCACATGTTCCATTTGAACAGTTTTCTACACCGATTGGATGGTTGTGTTTTAACACCAAATGGCAAGCAGGGCATTGTGAAATGGCGATACTTACACACATGCATACATTTGCCATCATTCAGATGAACAGTAACTACGACCATGGTTCATTGTTGCATGAGGCATTAGTAGCAAGACAACAGCAATGCCAACAGTGAGTGGCACGAACAGCCGCAGCAGCACATGGATATGATTAGTTGCATTGTTGTTGTTGCAAGACAAGCACGTGTTTATTCATTTGCCTTGGAGGACGACTTCATGTTAGTGAATGAGTGAGCGTGTGCTGCGGTTGACTATTCAAAATTCCTTTTGTGTATCAGTGTCACCGTGTGAGGTGAAGTCAACACAGCGTAACTAAAGGAGAGAAAAAAACCTTTTCTATTTAAATTGCATTGCAAAGCAAACAAAAGTTATTAAAAATTTGTAAAAAATTGATTCAAAACAATGAAATTTTTTGGAAGTGAAAGAATAACAAAGTGAATGTGTGTGTGTGCGTGTATTTGTGCATGAAAAAAAAAAAATATACTGCAATGACCATGACCCTGACTTTTGAAAAGTTGTTGTTTTTTTTTTTAAAGGAAATCCATTGAAATGCTCTGAGATATGGGCCATTTGAAGCAGTAGTTGTTGTTTTGTTTAGCCGACACTGAGAATGATTGTCTTCATATACCTACCATGGTATGCATAGATGTGTGAGTGTGTGCATGTGTGTGTTTTGTATCAATATTTCTGTATAGTTCGGCACGAGACCATTGCTCTCTTTGCTCATTTTTGTTTGCTGTTTGGACACCGGTAAGTATGAGCGTTTTTGTTATTTTTTTTTTCGTTTCTTCCTAGTAGATATAATGGCCTTCATCACGTGTTACCAAGGATAACGAATATTCAGGGGTTATTGATTTCATTTTGCCATAAAAAAGACGTAATACAAAGTAACAGAATAAAGAAAATGGCATTAAAATAGAGCGATGCATTATTTTGATATAGACTCGACTGAAAATAGGCCAACTCTGATGAATTTTCATATAACACTATATTTCTTGCAAAGTGTTTAAATATGATTATGGAATAACCAGAGGTCTATCTGGTAAACAATTCAAAAACGGTTGTTATAACGTTTTGCAATATCAGGGTGTCATCTTTGGTCTTAAGTAGTTCAGCCGGTAAACCATAAACAGCTGCTGCCTCTTGGCGGAGGCCACCGTAGCGCAGAGGCTGCCGTGTCCGCCTATGACGCTGAACGCCTGGGTTCGAATCATGGCAGGAATATCAGAAAATTATTCAGCGGTCGTTATCCCCTCCAAATGGTGGCGAAATTTGTGAGGTACATGGCCATGTAAAAACTTCTCCCCATGAGGTGTCGCTCTGCGGCACGCCGTTCGGGTTCGGCTATAAAAAGGAGGTCCCTTATCATTGAGCCTAAAATTTAATTGGACAGCACTCATTGATTTGTGAGAATCTTGTCCGAGTTCCTTTATCAAATGTTCATGGGCAAATTTGCATTTGGTGCCGCGTCTTTATTCATCAGCTGAAAACGAAAATTCAAACTGAAGAAATAAACCATCAACCATTCGAATCGAGTTCGTTTCTTCAGATATTCTTTCGAACACATGGAGTCAAAAGGGTTCTTGCGAATCTCGACGTAAATAAATCCGGGGGCCCAATGTTATATCGACACTTGTTTTGTAAATCTCCGGGCCCGGACGGTATATCTTGTCCTTTGTAAGTGTTCTTTGATGCTTGCTCGACCACTAAGCAACCTTTTCAACCTTGCTTACCGTGCGGATGTTTTCCCAGCGTGTTGGAAGGTTGCGAACGTTCAGCCCATTCCCAAGAAAGGTGGGGCGAACAACCCTGCGAATTAGCACAAGCCAATTGCGATATGCTTCGCACTCTCCAAGGTTATGGAGACTACGGTTAACCATCATCTTGTCAGATACTTTGAGTCCAATGGCCTTCTTAGCGACAGACAGTATGGGTTCCACAGAAATCGCTCTACGGGAGACCTAATGTAGTAGTAGTAGTAGTAGTTGTTCTCATCAGATAAGTATACATTGACCGCAGGTGTGCCACAAGGCTCTGTCCTTTCCCTTTCCCCTTCCCTTTTTCTTATTTTTATTGACGATCTATTGGGTCAGACTTCGAATCCAGTCTACTCATTTGCCGATGACAGTAGTCTGTGTCATTCATATTCATTCGACCCATAGACCCAGACCTCAAGAAATTGTGGACAAGAGGCGCATTATGGATGAGACGCTCTCCCAGGATTTGTTGGTCATTTCCGAGTGGGGTAAAATGAACAGAGTAGACTTTAACGCACAGAAGACGCAGTGTTGTTTCTTGTCTCACAAGCGATTCACTGACCCACTTCAATCATCGATATCTATCGACGGTATAGATATTGAGCAGTCAGATGCTCTTGATGTTCTGGGCGCATTTTTTGTTCGAATGTGCCAAAAATTTGGGACAGTGAGTTCTGTTAGGTCTTTCGACGTCCTTCTTCAATTCGGCCCAGATCGGTCAAGATTTGGATATAGCTGTCACATAGACCGATCTCTCGATTTAGGGTTTTGGCCCCATAATAGGCGCATTTATAATCCGATTTCGTTGAAATTTATCTCAGTGACTTATGTTAGGCTTTTCGACATCCATGTCGTATATGGTTCAGATCGGTCTATATTTGGATATAGTTACCAAAAGACCATTATTTTGTTCTACAAAACAATGACTTGTACTTATTAGACCACTGAATATCCGCACCGATTTCGGTCTAAATCAGACCCTATTCCGATATGGAGGCATAAACAATGAATTTTCACCGGATCATGACGATAGGTGGTTTACATATATACTCGAGATGGTGGGTATCCAAAGTTCGGCCCGGCTGAACTTTACGCCTTTTTACTTCTTCTCATTTTCTTTGACGATCTACTGAGTCATCCGTGAGTTTCCATGAGATACAGGAGACAGGAGGCGGATTACGAATGATACGCTTCGTCAGGACTTGCTGACCATTTCTGAGTGGGATCGAATGAACAGAATAGATTTTAGTGCATGCAAGACGCAATGCTGTTTGTTGTCTCACAAACGATTCGGTGACTCTTTACAATCGTCAATAACTATCGACGGTATGGCTATTGAGCGATCCAACGCTCTTGATATTCTGGGTATGAGAACACAATGTGATGCCCGTCAAGCAGAACATGCATTCGAAGTATCGAAACAAGCATTCAAGTGCTTGGACTTTCTTCATATCCTGCCTGCTGCCCGCCGTTCGGACTCGGCTATAAAAAAAGAGGTCCCATATCATGGAAATTGAAGCGGACAGCATTCATTGCAGTTTGGATATACAGCCATTTCAAAGTTTTCCTTGTAAAATTTTGATTTGTGAAGAATTTTCGATGATATTTCGAATTTTTGCATGGTGTCGAATTAAGAATCATTTCCCTCTAGGACGCTTAGTTTACGAGATACAGCCATTTTAAAGTTGTCATAGTGAAATCTTGATTTTTTAAAGATTTCGATTTTGATTCGAAGAAGCCACAGTGGCGCAGAAAATAGCATATGCGCCTACGACGCCGAACCAATGGGTTCAAGCTTCGACGTGAACATAAAAAAATGTCATTTGACAACCCAAATTAATTTTAAAAGTGCCGTGGTGATCAACTATAGTTACTTGCGAGGAGGTTCCCGGATATCATTTCCACCTCGGCTCTAATCATTAAAAATTTCAGAGCGATATCTCTTTCCCTTCTCAAATGGCAGATTTTTTACGAGTTTTCTTCTATTCTATCCCACTGTGCGCTGACCTCATTCAGACTATATACCACTTATATACCTTTCAGCTCCTAAATAAAGTGGTCCTTCGATTTGACTTCTTCTGGCCTAGAAGCCACATTTCTATCCGATTTGGCTGAAATTTTATGCGTAGGGTTTTATTAAGACCACTAATCGTGACGAGCTTGGTTCAAATTGACTATAACATGGTAGCTCTCATATAAATTGAGCTCCAGATTTAACATTTTCAGCTCCTACAAGCCTCAATAGTTGTCCGATTTGTCTGAAATTTTGCATTTGTATACCCTCCACCATAGGATGGGGGTATACTTATTTCGTCATTCTGTTTGTAACTCCTCGAAATATTCGTCTAAGACCCCATAAATTATGTATATTCTTGATCGAAATGATATTTTAAGTCGATCTAGCCATGTCCGTCCGTCTGCCCGTCCTTCTGTTCGTCCATCCGTCTGTCTGTAGAAAGCACGCTAACTTCCGAAGGAGTAAAGCTAGGCGCTTGAAATTTTGCAAAAATACTTCTTATTAGTGTAGGTCAGTTAGAATTGCAAATGGGCCATATCGGTCCACGTTTTAAGATATAGCTACCATATAAACCGATCTTGGATCTTGACTTCTTGAGCCTTTAGACGACGCAGTTCTTATCCGATTTGGCTGAAATTTTGCATGACGAGTTTCGTTATGACTTCCAACAACTGTGTTAAGGATGGTTTAAATTGATTCATTACCTGATATAACTGTCTTATAAACCGATCTGGGGTCTTGACTTCTTGAGCCACTAGAGGGCGCAATTATTATCCGATCTAGCTGAGAATTTGTGCAACGGCTTCTCTCATGACTTTTAACATACGTGTCGAATATGGCATGAATCGGTTTATAGCCTAATACAGCTGCCCTTAAAACCGATCTCCCCATTTTACTTCTTCAGCCCCTATAGTGCGCAATTCTTACTAGGTTTGGCTGAAATTTTACACAATGACTTCTACTATGGTCTCCAATATTCAGTTCAATTATGGTCAGAAATAAACTATAACTTGTTTATTATAACTTCCCATATCCACGACAATTATTGCCCAAATCAGCCTAAAACTTGATATAGCTCTCATTAAAGCTGATCTCCCGATAAGTCTTCTTCATAAAATAGAAGCTTCTATTCTTGCCGGAATTGGCAGAAATTTGGTACACATATGCCCTCGAACCAAGTTAAGGTCTGGAAATTTTCAGCACCATCCAAGGTGATGGATTCTAGCGAAATTCGGCCCGGCCGAACTTAGCACCTTTTTATTTGTTTTTCTTTGTGGCAGTAATTCCATTTTCATTTCGTAGAATTGCCATTTCGTCAAATCCCTAGCCCACGAAGAGACTAAAAATGCACATACATACATCAATTGTTTATGAAAGACCATTTCAAAGTTAATTTATGCACATTTTACTCCGCCTACTGATATTCAACCATTGCTGTCTCTAGCATAACAAATGACATTTGAACTTTACAATGTATAACGGGCAAAAGCGTGTATGTGGCAACCACAAAGATATCGCTATAGACAATCGGACAACAACCACAACATCAGATACTCATGCATGGTTGGTTGCTTGTAGCATTATATAAGCAATCAACACTCAATGTCACGGGCATAATATGACTGATTGTATAAAATAGCAACTAGGAACAAAGTAATGTCAGAGGAGTCGAAAAACGATTTGGTACTAAAACCACCTTATGTTTTTCAAATTGTTTTAAGTAATTTTCTCATTACCAAAGGGAAATGGATTTTTAAATTATAAATTTTCACTTTAATAAGAGTTTAATTTTTAATGTATTTGGCAACCCTTGTCAACTTGCGCAACAAGTGTTGTTATAATCAAACAGCGTTTACAGAAATAAACAAAGCATACTTTTAGGTGTCATAAAAACTTGTGCCTTTAAATTGAATTTGTGGTGTTGGACTGCGCTATGCGTTTATTCGAATGGGTCGATATTTTCTATAACAAAACAGTAGAAGTGTAAATTCTCTTCTAATGTTTTATCATATCATTTGCTGTAAGTCGAGGCGTTGTATATATTCTTGATCGTAGTTCATGAATATCCTATCTGACGTCTCTGAGCAGGTTGGCTACTTACAAGACAATGATTTCGATGACTGCTGCGATAACAGACCAATAGATACTGCATAGACAAGGATCGTACAGCAAGGTTCTTTGAATCTTGTCATTTGTAGTTCGTACAACAGTGTTCTGGTGGGTCTGGAACTCATTCCACTGCTTGTCATTCAGCTGGCGAACTCACACTGGCGCTGCATAGTTTACCACTGGCCAGCCAATTGCTCTTTATCAGTGTTGGGCACATGTGCTAGTGTGCGCAATGTTTCCAAGCCCATGGTGTAATGTTCTTGTTCGCGTACACAAATATGTGTAATAATGTGTGTGTATTTGCCCGCCACTGCTCTATATGCAAGCAACAAGGATACTTTGTCTACATCCTGGGTGTTAAGAAACTAAGGACCTGGTTTCTACTTTGAACTTTGTCGGTTAGTCAGAGACTGAAACAAATTGTCTCCAGCTTTACTCCGGTGGATGAGAGGATAGCCACAATTCACATAAAAGCCATATTCTTCAACATCATCCTTATTTGTGCCCATGCACCGACGGAAGACAAAGACGAGCAGACCAAGGATATTTTCTACTAGCGCCTAGAGAGAGAATATGACCGCTGCCCCGCCCATGATATTAAAATCGTTGTGGGAGACTTTAATGCGAAGATAGGGAAGGAAGACATTTTTGGTCCAACAGTCGGAAAGTTTAGCCTCCACGAGATAAAGTCCAGTAATGGGTTGAGGCTGATAGATTTCGCTGCGGCAAAAAGCATGGTAGTTAGTAGCACCAGATTTCAACGTAAAAATATCCACAAAGCCACTTGGCTGTCACCGGATCAAAATACGAGGAACCAAATAGATGTGTTAGATGTACGATCGATCCGTGGAGCGAATATAGATTCGGATCACTACCTTGTTGCAGCAAAGGTTCGCACCAGTTTGAACATGGCGAGCAAAGTACGATCTGACACTGCACGGATGCTGGACATTGAAAAGCTGCAAACACAACAAATGGCAGCGGCATACTCCACTCGACTGACCCAACTGCTTGATGAAAGCTCTCCTTGTTCCGATGATATAATGGCGCAGTGGCAAACTATTGACCACTCCATGGAAAATGTCGCGAAATCCCTACTAAGAAACCCATGGTACGACCAAGAGTGTCGAGATGCTACTGAAGCCAAGAATACGGCATATAGAGCAACCCTGCAATCAGTAGCAACGCGCCATGTGAAGGAGAGTTATAGGGAGAAAAGGAGAAACGTCTATTCCGCAGAAAGAAAAAGGAAATGGAAAGATGTGAGTGTGAGCGAATTGAGATGTACAGGAGTCAGAATGAAGTCCGGAAATTCTACCAAAGAATTAAACATCAATCCGATGGCTTTGGTGCATGGCACATCCTCGTGCAGAGACAAAGAAGGAAATCTGGTAACTGACACAAATAACATGCTGAGGATATGGAAAGAACATTTTATCCAACTGCTAGTGTCCGACGTTGGTGGCGGAGAGGATACCGCAGAACCAATCCCTGATGATGGTATATAATGTTTACCTCCTAGACAGAATGATGTCCTAGTAGCAGTGACCCGGCTAAAGAACAACAAGGCGGCAGGAGCTGACGAGTTACCCGATGAACTATTAAGGATCGGATAAGACGTATGCATCAGCTTATCTGCGCAATCTGGCTAGAAGAATGCATACCCCATGATGGGAACCTCAGCATACTATGTCCCGCGCCCAAAAAAGGAGACAAGACGGAATGTGCCAATTACTGAGGAATAAGTCTTCTCCCCATCGCATACAAGATACTCTCGAGCGTACTTTGTGAAAGATTAAAACCTAAAGTCAATGAGATAATTGGATCCTATCAATGCGGCTTTAGGCCTGGTAAATCCACCCAGGACCAGATATTCACAGTGCGACAAATCTTGGAAAAGAACCGAGAAGGACAAATCAACACCTACCATCTCTTTTTTGACTACAAAGCCGCCTTGGATACTCCTTTAAGTCCAAAGGTATTTCAAGCCATGTCTGAGTTTGGTATCCCTGAAAAATTAATAAGACTCTGCAGGATGACACTTGCTGATACGCGTTCCTCAGTGTAGGAAAGAATCTCTCCGAACCATTTAAAACCAAACGAGGTTTCAGACAAGGAGACAGCCTATCGTGTGATCTCTTTATTATCCTGCTGGAGAAGATGATACGAGATGCATATGTGAATTGATATGGCACACTAATCACAAGAGAACACATGCTACTCGCCTATGCCGACGACATCGATATCATAGGTCGGTCACCGGAAGTAGTAACTGAAGCCTTTGAAAGAATCGAAAGAGAGGCAGTGAAAATGGGTCTGGCAGTAAATGGAGATAAGACGAAATGGATGGTTTCAACTCCCAAAAAGCCTTGCACAAACGAGCAGATAAAGAAAATGGAGAAATTAACTTAACTTTATTTACCTCGGAATGGGTACTTGTGAAAGCAGATGAGGCAGTGCTTGGAGTATTTGAGAGGACGATTCTTCGTAAAATATATGGACCAGTTTGCGATAATGGAGAATATAGGCGACGTATGAACCCCGAGCTGTATGACGACAATAGCATAGTTACACGCAAAATACAACGGCTGGGTCATGTTGTCAGAATGGATGAAGAAGCTCCAGCAAAGAAGTATTTTGAAGGCAAACACGGTGGTACACGCAAACCGGGAAGACCAAAAACCCGATGGAAAGATGAGGTGGAGGGAGACACCACTCTGACTTGGTGTCAGAGATTTTAGAATGAGCGCAGAAGATCGAGGCGCTTGGAACGCCTCCGTTCTCCGTTCGGCTAGTGGAACAAATACTCTGTCATAGTCAATTAAAGTTAAAGAAGGTTTATATGGGAACTAGAAACCGAGATTTCAAATTGTCATAATGAGCAGCTTCAGAAATGTAAAATTACCCAAGTGCCTTCCACATTCTGCTGTCTAATGTTTTCTGTATCTTGGGTTATTAAGAAGTACCCGGGAAAAAGGGAGACCACCTTAGCGATTAAGTTAACATGTTGGCCTATGAGAGCAGCATAAAAATGTTCTGCTGTGCATAGAAGCTATGTAAAAGCTTCTCCGCAAAGGGGTGTCGCACTGCAGCTCACCGTTCGAAATCGGCTAAAAAAAGGTCTCTTATCATTGAGCTTAAAGTTGAATTCGACAGCACTCATTGAGATGTGAGAAGTTTGTCCCTGTTCCTTACGAATGCTCATGGGCAAATTTGCATTTGATAAAGGAAGAAATGTTTTACTTCTGCATAACCTTGCCAACGACTCACTCTAGTGTCTCAGACTTTCTAGCTGCCATTAACTAACACACCCCCAATAACACAGCTCATTATTATTTCACACTCATTGCCTTAATTTAAACCTTGGCAACATTTTTATAATTAAGCAATTTAATGTTGAAAATATCATTTTCGACATTTTAAAAAGAAACATGAATCCAATTATGTGAATACTTCATTCATCTCCTAAAAATTACCTCGTTATATTTTCTGGTTCAAAGTTTAGTAAATTTAGTTTTTATTTATTCGCCAAAATGGTTGTTTAATTAACAATTAAGAGAACGGAAAAGGATTGGTCGCATCCCTTACTTGAAATGTAGCAAAGCCATGGCGGTAGTGGTGAGTAGAAAGTGAATATTTAAAATGTTGTTCATGCTTGGATGACGTCTCGAGACCCTTGAAAAGATGTTGACATTACATTCAAGTGGTTTCGTTAATTGTAGACAAATAATGATGGTGGTTGGGTGGATGTAAGGATAAATGGGCGGTTGTGTTGGTGTCTGCAAAATGTATGGTAAATAACCTAGTTATGTTTGTCGTCTGTACGTGGTTTGACTTTTCTGGTTTTCCCATTCCTTATGTCAGTGCCATTTGAGTTTCCTACTGTTTGTGTGGCAATGGGAAATATCAAGTTGCTAGTAGAGTTGGGTTTCTTTTTTTCGTAAATTTGAGCTATATTTGTTTTTTTTTTTCGGGAGGAATAAGACGCATTTGAACTTGAAAAAACATCTTTAAGGTAAAAACCATTAGCAAAACGAAAACATAGCTTAGAAAAGTGAAGTATAAAGAGAAGGGAATTTAAAATATTGAGTGTATACCTATATGGTACAGCGAATATCAATAAAAGTTTCTTGCATTGCCTTTAATATGTATTATAGTTTCAATGATTCGTTTAACTGTAATATTTATTACGCCAATATAAATGAAAAACTGTTTGTGACAGTTGACATGTAAAATGTGTAACATTATCATTAATTGACTATGAAAAACTGAATAAAAGGGGAAAAAAGATATACACGTGCATTCGCAAAGGGCACTTTCTATTACAATTATTGGAGCTTCTCTGTTATTCCACCCGAAGAAGGGTTTATGCAAATTATAGTGACATGCATTTTTTGTTTGTTGAGAAATGCAAAGAAATCGATTGTCTTAAGAACCAAAGTGTTTAGCACAATGGAAGATAAGGAGGCATTCTTATGGGGATGATGCGCACACCAATTAAATTAAATTAAATTAAATTAAATTAAATTAAATTAAATTAAATTAAATTAAATTAAATTAAATTAAATTAAATTAAATTAAATTAAATTAAATTAAATTAAATTAAATTAAATTAAATTAAATTAAATTAAATTAAATTAAATTAAATTAAATTAAATTAAATTAAATTAAATTAAATTAAATTAAATTAAATTAAATTAAATTAAATTAAATTAAATTAAATTAAATTAAATTAAATTAAATTAAATTAAATTAAATTAAATTAAATTAAATTAAATTAAATTAAATTAAATTAAATTAAATTAAATTAAATTAAATTAAATTAAATTAAATTAAATTAAATTAAATTAAATTAAATTAAATTAAATTAAATTAAATTAAATTAAATTAAATTAAATTAAATTAAATTAAATTAAATTAAATTAAATTAAATTAAATTAAATTAAATTAAATTAAATTAAATTAAATTAAATTAAATTAAATTAAATTAAATTAAATTAAATTAAATTAAATTAAATTAAATTAAATTAAATTAAATTAAATTAAATTAAATTAAATTAAATTAAATTAAATTAAATTAAATTAAATTAAATTAAATTAAATTAAATTAAATTAAATTAAATTAAATTAAATTAAATTAAATTAAATTAAATTAAATTAAATTAAATTAAATTAAATTAAATTAAATTAAATTAAATTAAATTAAATTAAATTAAATTAAATTAAATTAAATTAAATTAAATTAAATTAAATAAAATTAAATTAAATTAAATTAAATTAAATTAAATAAAATTAAATTAAATAAAATTAAATTAAATTAAATTAAATTAAATTAAATTAAATTAAATTAAATTAAATTAAATTAAATTAAATTAAATTAAATTAAATTAAATTAAATTAAATTAAATTAAATTAAATTAAATTAAATTAAATTAAATTAAATTAAATTAAATTAAATTAAATTAAATTAAATTAAATTAAATTAAATTAAATTAAATTAAATTAAATTAAATTAAATTAAATTAAATTAAATTAAATTAAATTAAATTAAATTAAATTAAATTAAATTAAATTAAATTAAATTAAATTAAATTAAATTAAATTAAATTAAATTAAATTAAATTAAATTAAATTAAATTAAATTAAATTAAATTAAATTAAATTAAATTAAATTAAATTAAATTAAATTAAATTAAATTAAATTAAATTAAATTAAATTAAATTAAATTAAATTAAATTAAATTAAATTAAATTAAATTAAATTAAATTAAATTAAATTAAATTAAATTAAATTAAATTAAATTAAATTAAATTAAATTAAATTAAATTAAATTAAATTAAATTAAATTAAATTAAATTAAATTAAATTAAATTAAATTAAATTAAATTAAATTAAATTAAATTAAATTAAATTAAATTAAATTAAATTAAATTAAATTAAATTAAATTAAATTAAATTAAATTAAATTAAATTAAATTAAATTAAATTAAATTAAATTAAATTAAATTAAATTAAATTAAATTAAATTAAATTAAATTAAATTAAATTAAATTAAATTAAATTAAATTAAATTAAATTAAATTAAATTAAATTAAATTAAATTAAATTAAATTAAATTAAATTAAATTAAATTAAATTAAATTAAATTAAATTAAATTAAATTAAATTAAATTAAATTAAATTAAATTAAATTAAATTAAATTAAATTAAATTAAATTAAATTAAATTAAATTAAATTAAATTAAATTAAATTAAATTAAATTAAATTAAATTAAATTAAATTAAATTAAATTAAATTAAATTAAATTAAATTAAATTAAATTAAATTAAATTAAATTAAATTAAATTAAATTAAATTAAATTAAATTAAATTAAATTAAATTAAATTAAATTAAATTAAATTAAATTAAATTAAATTAAATTAAATTAAATTAAATTAAATTAAATTAAATTAAATTAAATTAAATTAAATTAAATTAAATTAAATTAAATTAAATTAAATTAAATTAAATTAAATTAAATTAAATTAAATTAAATTAAATTAAATTAAATTAAATTAAATTAAATTAAATTAAATTAAATTAAATTAAATTAAATTAAATTAAATTAAATTAAATTAAATTAAATTAAATTAAATTAAATTAAATTAAATTAAATTAAATTAAATTAAATTAAATTAAATTAAATTAAATTAAATTAAATTAAATTAAATTAAATTAAATTAAATTAAATTAAATTAAATTAAATTAAATTAAATTAAATTAAATTAAATTAAATTAAATTAAATTAAATTAAATTAAATTAAATTAAATTAAATTAAATTAAATTAAATTAAATTAAATTAAATTAAATTAAATTAAATTAAATTAAATTAAATTAAATTAAATTAAATTAAATTAAATTAAATTAAATTAAATTAAATTAAATTAAATTAAATTAAATTAAATTAAATTAAATTAAATTAAATTAAATTAAATTAAATTAAATTAAATTAAATTAAATTAAATTAAATTAAATTAAATTAAATTAAATTAAATTAAATTAAATTAAATTAAATTAAATTAAATTAAATTAAATTAAATTAAATTAAATTAAATTAAATTAAATTAAATTAAATTAAATTAAATTAAATTAAATTAAATTAAATTAAATTAAATTAAATTAAATTAAATTAAATTAAATTAAATTAAATTAAATTAAATTAAATTAAATTAAATTAAATTAAATTAAATTAAATTAAATTAAATTAGTAGATATTACTCTTACACCTTCCGAACTATTTTTCTTTAATATTCGTCATCATAATGCAACACGTACCACATGTACAAAACAAGGACATTTCTTCCTTAGAACTTTTGTTTTTCATTCAAGGTCAAAGCAATTTTCAGCTGCCATGTACTTGATTCTCTTGCATAAATGAAAATAAAAGTTTATGACGCTGAAAAAACTTTTCCAGGTTATGAATACAAAATCAAACAAAAATTAAAAATTGAAAACTTAATTCATATGGTCGCTAGCTCGTTGCTCTCAATGTTTAAACTTTATGTTTCTTCTTTGTTTGTTGCAACTATAGGACCATATTGGCTCTGGTCGCAGTAGAGTAAGCAATCTCCCATGCATTTATAGGAAAATGCTGTCCCGTTAACCACATCGCCTGCTGCTTGTGTTTCTTTGTTTCTGGGAAAACTATAAAATTGAATTTATCTGCACTTTCTTGGATGATTTGCATTTTGTCATTTTGCAGTCATACTAAAGATATACAATATATTGTAGTTCATTTACTGGATATGCCTTATCTTTTGTTTGAGAATATTTCCATAATTCTGTGAGCACAAATGAAAATGTTACAACTTTTATGAAAGTGGGATTTATATTAGCTACGTACACTTAATAAAACAGTTACTAAACAATGTCCGTTTTTAATCTTTTCCAAACGAAGATAGATGTCACTTAAACCCATCTTTCAAATTTAGTACTTCCAAGGAGACTTCCGGCCGTATTCATAAAACGTAAAAAAGCCTTAAAAAGGTTTATTTTATAATTCTATTAAGGAAATATGTCAAATAAATTTGTTTCAAATCCACATTAACACCAGTATTTACACAACTGATTTTGTGAATACCGGTGTTAATGTCTATATCTTAGCCGCAATGCTTCATCCATGTTCCTTTCTATATCAAATAACATACCATTTTCCAGTTTTTTTTTTTTTTGATTCCATATGAATGGACTTTATGTTAATAACAATTAATGTTGAAGACTTCTTAACCAGTCAACTATGAAATGGGCATTCAAATAGAAAAATATTTGTTTAATTGAATGATTTCAATGCTCTTGTTTAAGTTGGTGCTTGTTGTTGTACTCTTGTACTTCCATAATAGCATTATAAACATTTTTCTGATTGGTACAAATTAACATGAATTGCAATGCAGTTGAATACTTGAAGTCAATGTTGCTTTAATTTTTTCTGCATAAGTTATTTTTAACAGAATAGAGGGTTCTTTTATATGTTTTGACATTGACATATCTTTTGATGTGAATATGAGCAGTGCTGGGTGTTAGCCACCAACTACACACACATATAATTGACTAATGTAATGAAAACATGGTAACATAATACAGATATATTTTTGTAATTTTTATACAAAAATTCCTTACATTCATAATTAAATTCCCTTCAACACCCATGGGTGCCGATAGCAAAATGTTTCAGTTAATATAGTGCATGTGACAAGATTATGTTGTATACTGATAGAAAAAGGACAAGGTAAAATCATGCACCACTGGTGTCTTTATCATGAACAGTTGTTGTTGAAAATGTGTTAACATCCGGTGTTGATATTGAAAACGAGCGTTGTTGTTGCATGCATCCTACATAAGGTGTATGTACACTTATAGAAAAAGGATAGTACTTTGCCAATACCGGCGGTATTACACTATTCACGTTATTGGCAAATATTTTTTTAATACCAATTGGTATCTATTTAATACCAGACAAAGTAGGATTCGTGTCACCGCTGCAAAAGTGTTGTTTATCATTGTATTTAAAATTTTAACACCACTACATAATATTTGTTTTATTTTAATAAAATGTTTTAATATGATTTGTGTGTATAAAAACGTGTTTAAATTTTCGACAGCATTGAAAATGGAACTATAACGAAATTATTTATATAAAAAACATGATAAAGTCTCTTGTGTGGTGTGTTGGTGTTTTCCTATGAAAACTGCTTCTGGGAATCAATGGACATGGAATCAATTGCTGAATACAACGAATCGAGTTTGGTCCAGGTGAAACATTATTTTGGTAATTATTCAATTGTAAATATTAATATAAATAATCGAAATAAAATGAAATTAAAATTATTTTCAATGTTTTTTTATTTTGGTTAGGTGGTGGAAAGCTGTGGAATATTCAATAACGGTTTGGTACTAAAACCATGCGGTATTGATTTGTTACTATACGGTGTTTACTTACTACCAATAGCGTATCGTATGAGCTCGTTTGGTATCAAATTTTCTCTGGGTGTATACCAACCTTAAGCTCAAAAGACTTTAAAAACATTTTTTGTACATAGGAGGCTGTGGTACAATGTAGCAAGGCGTTTGTACAATCAGGCGTTTGTACATACAATCATGGGATGGATGGAAACACAGGACCGATTCTCATTAGCACAAAAAACTTTTTGCAATCTTAAAAAAAGCAAGTAAAATCGTGCTAAGTTCGGCCGGATTGAATCTTATATACCCTCCATCATGGATCGCATTTGTCAATGGATAAGATTTGCTATGCTATTTCAGCTTTATCAACTTATGAAGTGATTGGTTTGGCTCTTGAAGGCCAAAGTGAAATTCATTGTGTAAAATTTCAGCCAAATCAGATAAGAATAGCGCCCTATAGTGGCTCAAGAAATAAAATTGGGAGATCTGTCACACAATCGGATATTGTCCGGCTTCAGACCATAGGACAATCTGTTTCTATTTTCTATACAAAATCCCCTGTTTTTAAAGTTGGACAGAAAATAGTGTTTGTTTCTTTGTAATAGTATTTGACTGGTTTCCTAGATCGCGATTTCATTTGGTACCACCCAAACTCGTCGGTAGGATTTGTCAAAAATCTGAGATCTGTTTATATGGAAGCTATAACAGGTTATAGACCGATTTAACATGTATTTTAAAGGTCTTATTGTATGACCTTGATGTGCAAAAATTTAGTCAAATCGGATAAGATTTGCTCCCTCTAGAGGCTCAAAATGTATAATCGGGAAATCGGTTTATGTTGGAGCTTAATCAGCTTGTGAACCGATTTAGGCTATACTTGAAGCAGTTGTTAACGGTCACACCAAAACCAAATCTAAGCCAAATCGGATAATAATTGCGCCCTCTAGAGGCTCACGAAGTCAAGATCCGAAATCGGTTTATATGCAAGCTATATAAGGTTAGTAACAGATTTGAGCTATAAATGAGCTTGACGGTCAAACCAAAACATTTCATGCAAAATTTTAGCCAAATCGAATAAAACTTGCACCCTCTATCGCCTCAAGAAGCCAAGATCCGAAATCGGTTTACATGGGAGCTATATCAGGTTATTAACCGATTTTGACCATACTTAGCAAAGTTGTTGCAAGTCAAACACTTCGTCCAAAATTTCAGCCAAATCGGATTAGAACTGCGCCCTCTAGAGGCTAAAGAAATAAAGATCCGATATCGGTTTATATGTCAGCTATAACAAAACATGGACCGATTTGGCATATATACAATCTTAGCCAACCTGCGCTAATAAGAAGTATTTATGCACAGTTTCAAGCGCCTAGCTTTACTATTTCGAAAGTTAGCAGACAGAGACAGACAGACGGACGGGTAAAAGGACAGACAATGCTAAGTCGACTAAGAATGTCAAGACGATCATGAATATATATAATTTGTTGGGTCTCAGATCAAAATTTCGATGTGTAACAAATGGAATGATAAAATTAGTATACCTCTATCCTACGGTGGAGAGTATGAAACATCTGCCACACATTCGGCAGAATGTGAGAGCTGTAAACGTTTCGTTCACAAAAACTGTTGTTGATGTATGAAAAAAAAAAAATACAAGGGCAGGCTGAGAAACCTTCAGAAAAAATCCAGGGTGAAATTCTACAGCTCCTTGCAGGATACATCTGAGGCCTCTAGGCTAAGAACAATCCATCCTCGAAACCTATTACGGTGGTATATATATTCAGAACTGAATGAATGTATGGTATGTCAAGTTAGGAAATACTAGAACTACTCGTTGATACACATTTCCCGGGAAATTCTCCAACGGACAACATGGCGCCAGAAAAGATTGTCACTGATATGTATTCTTGGGAGATTATTGAATAAATTGCGTCCGAGTTGAAAATCATTTGGGCGATAAAAAGTTTTGACTCCTTTAAGTCGTCAGGCGCTTATGATGTATCATCAGTTGAATTAAAAGCTGTATCCGAAAAACTGACCCTTAGTTTAGGGAGACATACTCTGCTTGCATCATCATGTCGTATATACCTGAGGGATGGAAGGACACAAAGGTCATGTTCATTCTAAAAGCAGGAAAACCTTACCACTCGAAGGCGAAAGATTTTCTCACTATTTGTTTTTCATCCTTTATGCTGAAGACCCTAAAATGGTTGACAGAAACACATCTTAGGGCAAAGATCCATGGAGATCGTTTATCTCGGAAACAACATGCATATTTCAGTTCACTGAAATAATGTTAAACAGACATCAATCATGAAGGAGCTGGAGTTTTTAGGCATCCGCACTACATAAGAGTATTTATTAATAACTTACTTACTAAAAGTTGCTTTACGGCAGGCTTTGGATCTGTAGATCTTAAAAGATGGGTCAGCAGAGTAATACCTCAAAGAAGAAAAAAAGTTTGCAATATAGCCATTAAAATATTTTATTCTCTGTGGAGGAAAAAGATATAAAAGTGGTAGCATATGCTGGTGACGTAGCTACTGATTTTGGGGGAAAGCTTGCCAGCTCTCTTAGAAATATATTTCAGGATGCTCTACATGAGACATCGAAATGGGCTACTTAAAGTGGTCTTAGCGTAAATCCGTGTAAGACAGAAGTAGTTTGTGTCAGAAGCAGAAACAAGTTACCTATAGTGGCACATGCCTCGTTGGGAGGAGAGAATGTTTCGTTTAATAAAATCACAAAATAACAAGGTTTTTTGCGGATCAGGAAATTGAACTTCAAATCCAGGATTTTGGAAAAGGAAAGAAAGGCAACTGTAGCTCTAACTGTACCTGTAACAGAGCCATTGGCAAAAGTTGGGGCCTTTTAGGGCGTATATGTCTATATACTGCGGTTGTCAAAACTATAATGCTTATGGTGTTGCGATCTGGTGGATGGCGCTTCAAAAGTTCACCAACTGTTCAATACACGGCCGGATCCAAAGGATGGCTTCCTTGCGCATTAGGTTGAGCGATAAGTATGAAAGGAAAAAAATATGAAGGTCCTAACCTTCGCGTTTCTTGGAATTGTACTGAGCAAAAAGTCCACTAGACCATAGGGTGTCTAGGGTGAAAATCGACCCTCCAGTTTCTTCGCAGACTTTTGTCACGTTTTTATACCTTCTACCATGGGATAGGGGCACACTAATTTCGTTTGTAACTTCTCGAAATATGCGTCTTAGAAACCATAAAGCATGTATATTTTTGACCGTCATGACATTTTAAGTCGATTTAGCCATGTCCGTCCGTCCGAAAGCACGCCTACTTTCGAAGGAGTATAGCTAGCCGCTTGAAATATTGCCCAAATACTTCTTATGAGTGCAGTGGGCCAAATCGGTCTATGTTTAGATATAGCTGCCATATAAACCGATCATGGATTTTGATTTATTGACATTCTTTTTGTCAATATTTTCTTTAATTGTAACAGATTTTCTTTAATTTCTTCAATTCTAACAGTCATGACAAGTACGATCCGTATCGATCTATAACTTGATTTAGCTATCTTGTCATAAAAACCGATCTTGGGTTTTGACTTCTTGAGCCTCTAGAGGGCGCAATTCTTATTTGAATGAAATTTTGCATGACGTATTTTATTCTTACTTTGAACATCTGTGTCAAATAAGGTTCATAACCTGATATAGCTGCCATATAAACCGATCTTGGGTCTTGACTTCTTGAGCCTCTAAAGTGCGCAATTCTTATCCGATTGGAATGAAATTTTGCAAGACGTGTTTTGTTATGATATCCAACAACTGTGCCAAGTATGGTTCAAATCGGTTCATAACCTGATATAGCTGTCATATAAACTGATCTTGGGTCTTGACTTCTTGGGCCTCTAGAGGGCGCAATTTTTATCCGATTTGAATGAAATTTTGCATGACGTATTTTATTCTTACT
The DNA here is from genome assembly GCF_963082655.1 of Stomoxys calcitrans. NCBI lineage: Eukaryota > Metazoa > Arthropoda > Insecta > Diptera > Muscidae > Stomoxys > Stomoxys calcitrans. The sequence goes on along the minus strand of NC_081555.1, from coordinate 166,225,405 downwards.
TTCAACATCTGTGTCAAATAAGGTTCAAATCGGTTCATAACCTAATATAGCTGCCATATAAACCGATCTGGGATCTTGACTTCTTGAGCCTCTAGAGGAAGGACGGATCCTCTCATGACCATCGACATATATGTTTATATAACCCGATACAACTCCCATATAAATCGATCTCTCTATTTTACTTCTTGAGCCCCCAAAGGGCCCTATTTTATTCGAATTGGCTGACATTTTACACAGGTCTCAAACATATAATTTAGTTGTGGTCCAAACCGGACTATATCTTGATATCGCTCTAATAGCAGAGCAAATCTTTTCTTATATCCTTTTTTGCCAAAGAAGAGATGCCGGGAAAAGAACTCGACATATGCGATCCATGGTGGGGGTATATACGATTCGGCCCGGCCGAACTTAGCACGCTTTTACTTGTTTCATAATATGATGCACATATTTCAAACTAACAACATGCCACTATCAAATATATATAATTTTTATTTAGTTGCCAGTGTAACTCCCCTTCGTTTACTACTGTGGGGTCTATTATCTTCATATGTTTTATGATAAGTTATAAATCAAGTAGCCACTTGGATCAGTTTGAAAGTTATCAGCTAAGGTGTATGTGACCCAATGATTAGGTGGAAAATTCCCATAATCTTTATACTTAGATCTTTCGTGTAAAAGAGATAATTTGAAGTAAATATCACATTTTATAAAAAAGATAAAAAATATTGAACAAACTTATTGCTACCTCATATTTATTTTGTGATTGTACTTAAGAATTTACGATATCCCAGGACAGAGTAGTCGTTGATGTCTCGTGATGGAGGGTAATACGTTGGGTTATAGTGAACAAATTTATTTTGAGTTCAAAATCTATACTAACTATACATATAAATTTTAATAGCAATAGTTTTCTAGCCAATTAACCATTTCACATTTGAGCGAAATTGGATAATATTGGGTTGCCCAAAAAGTAATTACTGATTTTTTAAAAGAAAGTAAATGCATTTTTAATAAAACTTAGAATGAACTTTAATCAAATATACTTTTTTTTTACACTTTTTTCTAAAGCAAGCTTAAAGTAACAGCTGATAACTGACAGAAGAAAGAATGCAATTACAGAGTCACAAGCTGTGAAAAAATTTGTCAACGCCGACTATATGAAAAATCCGCAATTACTTTTTGGGCAACCCAATATATAAATGGGTATAATACAACTCATTTTTCCAAATTCAGCGATATTGGGTAATAAATGTCCTTTTTACGGATCGAAATCCTCGTATATATACTTAATGGGGACTAAGACGAATATTAAAAAGTGGAAAACGCCCTTGAGTTCAGAAATTTCAAAGTCCAGATTCCCCATTCGGGCAAAAGTTTTTATACCCACCACTATAGGAGGTGGGCTTACTAATATAGTCATTCCGTTCCGTGTAACACCCCGAAATATTGATCTAGGACCCCATCAAGTGTTTATATTCTTAATCGTCTCGACATTCTGAGTCGATCTAGCCTTGTCCGTCCGTCCATCTGTCAAAATCACGAAAGCAGTCTAACGCGTAAATCTAGCTAAATGAAAATTTGCACAAATGCTTAATATTAATGTAGGTCGTTGGGTATTGCAAATGGGCCATATCGGTTTAGATTTGGGTATAGCTCCCATATAAACCGATCTACCGATTTGACTTCTTGAGGCAGCAGCAATTTTGGCCCGATTTGGCTGAAATTTGCACATAGTGTTCTGTTATAACTTCCAATAACTGTTCCAAGTACCGTCCAAATCGGTCAAGAACATGATATAGCTCCCATGTAAGTCGATATCCCAATTTGATTTCCTTAACCCCCGGGAAGCCCCACAATTTTCTATAACCAGATATACCCATATTCTAGCAGAATCCATGGTGGTTGGTTTCCAAGATTCGGCCCGGCCGAATTTAGCACGCTTTTGCTTGTTTAATACTCCATATGTCTCGTAAACCCGTGCAAAAAATGTTTGCACCTAACAATATTTGAAGCTTCCGCAGAAAATTTACTAAAAAAATTCCGATTTTCAAACCATCTTTGCCCGAAAGGGGTATATTTGGGGATTTTTGTGGAAAAATTCGGGCAGATTTTTACACCCTCCACCAAGGGATGAGGAATACCAATTAGCAACTCCTCGAAAAATTCGCCTAAGACCCCATAAAACGACATGACATTTTATGAGGATCTAAATATGTCCGTCCGTCCGTCTGTCTGTCCGTCAATCTGTCGAAAGCACGCAAACTTTCGAAGTAGTAAAGCTACCCCCATGAAATTTTGCAAGAATAGTTTTTATTAGTGTAGGTCGATTGGGATTATAAATGGACCATATCGGTCCATGTTTTGATAAAGCTGCCATAGAAACCGATCTAGGATCTTGACTTGAGCCTCTAGAGGGCGCAATTCGTAGTTGTTGTAGCAGTGTGTTGTACACTGAGACGGCAGCCCTTGCCTATGAAGGACTTCATCGGGTCAATCCGGTACGTACAACCGGCTGCCTTGGGATTGGGCGCAATTCGTATCCGATTTGAATGAAATGTTGCACGAAGTATTTTGTTTTAATATCCAACAACTGTGCTAAATAAGGTTCAAATCGGTACATAACCTGATATTGCTGCCATATAAACCGATCTGGGGTCTTGCCTTGACTTGAGCCTCTAGAGGGCGCAATTCCTATCTGATTTGGCTGAAATTTTGCATGACGTGTTTCGTTATGACTTCCAACAACTGTACTAAGTATGGTACAAATCGGTTCTTAACCTGATATAGCTGTCATATAAACCGATCTGGGGTCTTGACTTGACTTGAGCCTCTAGAGGGCGCAATTCCTATCTGATTTGGCTGAAATTTGGCATGACGTGTTTCGGTATGACTTCCAATAACAGTGCTAAGTATGGTGGAAATCGGTCCATACCCTGATATAGCTGCCATATAAACCTATCTGTGGTTTTGACTTGACTTGAGCCTCTAGAGGGCGCAATTCCTATCTGATTTGGCTGAAATTTGGCATGACGTGTTTTGTTATGACTTCCAACAACTATACTAAGTATGGTACAAATCGGTTCATAACCTGATAAAGCTGTCATAAAAACCCATCTGTGGTTTTGACTTCTGGAGCCTCTAGAAGGCGTAATTGTTATCCAATTTGGCTGAAATTTTAAACAACGTCATCTCCCATAACCTCCAACGTTGTGTAATGCGGCCAAAATCGGTCTATAGCCTGATGCAGCTCCCATATAAGTTTTGCAAATAGAGTTCTGTTGTGACTTTCAACAACTGTGCCAAGAGCGGTAAAAATCGGTCTATAACCTGATATAGATCCCATATAAACAGATATCTCGATTTGACTTCTTGAGCCACTGGAAGCCGCAATTTTGTCCGATTTGACTTTAGTTTTGCATTTGGTGTTCCGTTACGATTTTTAACAACTGTGCAAAAGACGGTCATAATCGGTCTATAACTTGATATAGATCCCATATAAACCGATCTCCCGAGCCACTGGAAGTTGAAATTTTGTCCGATTTGGCTTTAATTTTGCATGTGGTGTTCCGTTATTAGTTTCAACAACTGTGCAAAGGACGGTCTCCCGATTTTAACAAGCCGCAATTTTTGTCCGATTTGACTGAAATTTTCCATGTGGTGTTCGGTTATGTCTTCCAACAACTATGCAACTTACGGTCCAAATTAGTCTTTAACCTCATATGGCTCCCATATAAACCGGTCTCTCGATCATCCTTGTTCGGTTACTAGAAGCTTTAATTTTTGCTGGTTTGACAGAAGTTTGTAGAATAAAATTATGCCCTTCAACTCAATTTTTTTTAGCAGTATCCATGTTGGTGGGTTTCCATGATTCGGTCCGGCCGAACTTTACACGCTTTTACTTGTTTGAGCTCATTTCGATTAAATATTTCCTTAAGTTCTATTTTCCTCAGATTTAGTTAATTTGAACTTAGTTTGAGGTACAACATTTCTGGATGTTATACTGACTTAAGACCCCAAAAACTTCGTTGTAACCAGGATTGAAGGAAAATATTCTGATGGTGCCCCGGGGTTTAAGGCGGATATACTATACTATTCACCACGTTTCCATTCAATATGATAAAAGTTTCGAAGATTTATATAAAAGTTCTTTCGATCGAACATTATAGCGAAGGCTTAACATACCAAACTGAAATTTGCCTAAATTTAAAACTAGCATCCTCAGTGGCACGTCTTGTAGCCTTCATTGCTGTTTAGATTTCTAAACATGGGATATTAGTTGATGTGTGTCATGGAAATGTTTTAGCCTTGAGAACGAATAGATAAGATACTTTCCATTTTTTGTTTATTTTAAAGGATAGTTTTAAGGGCAGGCATAAATGTGATAAGAGTTTATATTTTTACCTAGCCAACGCATCGCACAGGGATAAGTGGAAGATAGTTTTTAATGTGCGTAGATAAGGAAATAGTTAGGGATTATCAGAAAACACAGCGGTCTGAATGGCAAGCATATGGCTTGCAGCTGGACAAATTTATTTAGTATCTGCATAGGATGTTTATCGTCTTTGTTTATGATCTTATTTTCCCAAAGTGATTATTTTTAGATTTGCCTGCCTTTCTTAGGATATTTAGTTTGTAGTTAGTTTTAAGTTTATATATAAGGATGAGATTTTGAAGAAATAAATGAGTATCAAAAAAGTACTCCGGGATTAAACTCGTTTTATTCATTTGGTCCTTCGAACCTTCGGTACGGTTAAGTGTGTTTAAAGTAAAAGTTGGTGATTCTTGCAAAGTAGTAAAGAATAAACAAAGATTTAATACACGTATCGAATCAGTGTAAGTGATTTAAAATTGAAAGAAAAATGTTCACAAGGAGTCAATCGGATTCTCTGTTGGAGAAATTGAAAAACCTTGAACATTTGTTGGCAGTAAAAGCAGTTGACCTCGATGTGGAGGAAATGTTACTGCCAGTTGTCAAGAAAAATAGAAAGTGGCTGCAGGAAATCATTGTAGGCTACAACAAGTTAAACAAGGATATCGGAAAGTCGTCCAGTGGGCATGAAGAAGAGGTCCAGGAGCTGCAAAGACGAGTAGAAGAAGCAATTAGCAAAATGGATAAAATTGTGCAAGGGTTTGAGCAGCAAGAAAAAGGAGCCTCAGCCAAAGTGGCAGCTAATCAGGACGCAGAGATAACGCAAGGCAGTGCGGAGAAAAAATTAATGGTAACGCAAGGTGCAGCTGCATTGGCACCTAGCGAACAAACGGCAAATGAGAGTAACACCCAGCCGAGAGATCAGGCAATTAGCAGAGAGCAAGAAAAGCCTGTGTCGAAGCTAAGAAGAAAATTTGAATTGAAGTATAGAACTATTACAAGAAAGCTGGAAGTAATAGAAAGCAGATTGCCAACTGCGAATAAAAGTTATTTAAATATGCAATGGCTGGCGTTGCAATCAGAGTATGGACAACTGGAATCAATAGTGGAAATAATTATTGATGATGATGACGAAGATGATTTAGACATGATTGAAGCTTGGGACTGTATCAGGGAAAGATACGTGGATGTCTGTGTGGAAATTGAAGAACGTGTGGAAACAATGCAAAATACAGGATCAACAAGTTTAATTAGATTGGAAGAGTTAAAAGTGCCCATATTCAGTGGGTATATCAACGATTGGAATTCCTTCAAAGAAATATTTACAAAGTTAGTAGAGGAGGACAGAAGGCTATCGGAAGTCGAAAAATTTTATCGACTTAAAAGTGTGGTGAAAGGTGATGCTGCTCGCTTAATACAACATCTTCAAGTGACAGGGGAGAACTACAGTGCGGCATGGAAGATACTGGAGCAGAGATACGATAACCGGCGGCTGTTATTCTGCACATTGTTTGACAAGATCATCGACCACGGCATAATAAATATTCAGTATAGCAACAGTATAAAGCAGCTATTGGATACGGCTACGGAATCATTACATGCATTGAAAGCTATGGGAATGAAGGTAGACGAGGCAGATCCATTCATTGCTCGGATCCTTATTAGAAAGCTAGATAAGGAAGGATTGCTGAAATATGAGCAATGGGTCCAGAAATCAAAAGAAGTCCAAAGGCTAGAGGATGTCCTGTCTTTTCTGGAGCAGCAATACTTGGCTTTGGAAGCGGTATACAGCAAAAAAGGAAACACGCATCAAAGAGCAAAAACAACACAGTCATACCAAACAACTCAACGATCGTGCGCATTTTGTCAAGCATCAGGACATGGGTTAAAAGAGTGCTACAAATTTTTGAAACTGCAACCAGCTGAAAAAGGTGCGTGGGCACAAAAAATGAAAATGTGCAAAATTTGTTTGAGTCACCCGTCGGAAAAGAAATGCTTCAAATTTAACACCAAGTGCGACAAGTGCGGCGGAAAACATATTACTATGCTTCACGTCGAAGGAAACAAAACGCAGGAAACTCAGAGATCAAACTCCAAAGCTCAATTAACTATGGAAGGCAATGCTGTCACTCTGTTGGCAACAGCACAAATACGAGTAAAGGCTGCAAGTGGTGAGCAAATTTTAATGAGAGCCTTAATCGATCAAGGTTCTCAACGCACTTCAATATCGGAAGAGGCAGCCCAAATACTGAGGTTACCCAGAAAGAAGTTAGTTACAGATTTAGTGGGTCTGGGTAACACGACAGTCGGCAGATCAAAAGCCATCATGCAAATTGAAATCAAACCACGGTTTGAGAGCGATGCGGTTCATGTTATAAATGCTATGGTGTTGTCAACATTATCTTCAGCGCAACCTGATAGAAATTTGAACGTCAGTGTGGAGAGCTGGCGAAATTACTGTTTGGCTGATCCGCTGTTCTATAAGTCCGATAGAATTGACTTATTAATTGGTGCAGATTTATATCATGAAATCATTCAAGAAGGGGTAGTCAAAATTGGCTCTTTGTCTGGACAAGAGACGTCACTTGGTCTCATAATCTGTGGTTGCGTTTGCGGACATGAATCTGGAAATGCCGTGATGGCGGTTACGAAAGAGCTGGAAAGATTTTGGGAGATGGAGGAAGTATGTGAAGATGACGACGTCAAGGAAGATCGATGCGAGCAGCTCTTTACAACAACAACAACAATAAATGAGGATAAGAGATTGGTGGTGAGATTGCCGTTTAAGGAGGATATCGAGTTGGGCGCATCAAGGAAAATGGCGTTAGCACGTTTTTTAAATCTTGAAAAAAGATTGGAAAAGGATGAAAAGTTACAGAAACAATATTGTGCTTTTATGAAGGAGTATTTGGAGATGGGGCATATGAAAAAGGTCTCAAGAAGAAATAGTGGAAAGTACTATTTACCACATCAAGCGGTGATAAGAGAAAGCCATCTTACAACAAAAGTTCGGGTGGTATTTGATGCTTCAGCCAAGACATCGAATGGTAAAAGCTTAAACGACGTACTTGAAATTGGTCCAAAACTACAACAAGATATATTTCAAATTCTATTGAAATGGCGATTATGGAGATTTGTCTTGGTAGCGGATGTGGAGAAAATGTATCGACAAGTGTTAGTAGCAGATAAAGATCAGTCATACCAATGCATATTGTGGCGCGAGAATAAACATATGCCAATTGAGGAGTTTGCGCTAACGACTGTTACCTACGGAACAGCATGTGCTCCATTTCTGGCAAAACGAGCTCTAATTGAAATTGGAAAAGAGTGCAGCGAACGGAATCCAAAGATTCAAGCCATCATAGAAAATGATTTTTACATGGATGATTTGATGACAGGTGCTGATTCAGTACAGGAATGCATTGGAATTCATCATGACATCAGCCAACAATTGGATAAGTTTGGTTTCAAGCTGCGTAAATGGATGTCTAATAAAAATGACATATTGGAGGCAATACCAAATGTTGGCGAAAATCAAGTCATTAGGATTGAGGAAGGCGAAACAATGAAAACGTTGGGTGTTCAATGGGATCCCCATACAGATAATTTTGCTTTCTATTTTCAGATCATTGAAGATAACAAGTTGACTAAGCGGAAGGCGCTTTCCACACTGGCCAAGATATATGATCCTTTGGGTTGGCTGGCTCCTGTAACCATTCTAGCCAAGCTATTCATTCAGCGACTATGGGTAATGGATATGGCATGGGACGACCAGTTAAGCTCTGAGATGATAAAGGAATGGGATGTCATCATGAGGAAATTGCCCGACTTAGCAGAAATCCGAATACCGCGTTGGTTGTCTACCTCATCACTAATGGAAATAGAACTGCATGGTTTTGCTGATGCTTCGGAAAAGGCGTACGCAGCTGTCATATACATCCGGGCCGCAAACAAAGTTACGTTGGTAGCAGCAAAATCTAAGGTAAACCCAGTGAAAAATAGGAAAACACTGCCAAAACTTGAATTGTGTGCAGCGCATCTGTTGGCTAAATTGATGCTTAATGTGGAAAAGTTAATAGTCCAAAAACAACAGAAATATTTATGGAGCGATTCAACTATTGCTCTAGCATGGATCGCAAAGGCTGAAAATATTAAAGACAAATTTGTTCGGGTTAGAGTAGAGGAAATTAAGAAGTCTGTTCCTGGTGCCGTATGGGGTCATGTGCGATCCAAGGAGAATCCAGCGGATGCTGCATCAAGAGGGATGAAGCCAGAGCTGCTAAAAGGAGATGAGTTATGGTGGAGTGGTCCACATTGGCTGCTGGAGAAAAACAATTGGCCCATATCGACGGTTCAACCCTTTGTTGGAGTTCTAAAGGAAAATAAACAGGAAGACGATGTCATCATGCAGTTAATTACGAGGATTTCTAGCTACAAAAAACTCATAAGAATTATAGCATATGTGCGAAGATTTATTGAACGTGCTCAGCGTAAACCAGGAAAAAATGAATTAACTGCGGAAGAAATAAACGAGGCAGAGCAATTAATAATTACGAGCGTGCAGGCAAACCAATTTTCGTTAGAGATTTCGTGTCTAAGGAATGGCAGCGAAGTACCGACGAGGAGCAAGATATGTGGACTAACACCGTTCATTGATGCAGCTGGAGTGTTGAGAGTTGGAGGCAGGCTGGAGAATTCTGGTTTAAGCTTCAACAGAAAGCATCCAATTCTATTGGGGAAAGGTTGTCTGGTGGATCGAATAATTGATGGCATCCATACAGAAACGCTACATGGAGGTGCGAAACTCATGGAAAATGAACTACGCAGCAGATATTGGGTGATTGGTGCCAAAAATGCCATCAAGAGAGCAGTTCGGTCATGCGTCAAATGTTTGCGTTATAGGCGAGAAACTGCGGCTCAATTAATGGGTAACCTACCAGAAAGCAGAGTTTGTGTGTCTCATCCATTTGATCACACAGGAATTGATTATGCAGGTCCTATTCAAATGAAGGTGTCTAAAGGAAGAGGACAGCGAGCTTACAAAGGATACATAGCTGTATTTGTTTGTATGGCAACCAAAGCATTACATTTGGAGGCAGTCAGCGATCTAACAACAGAAGCGTTTTTGGCTGCGCTACGGCGATTCTTCAGTAGAAGAGGAAAAAGTAGCCATATATATTCGGACAATGGCACTAATTTCGTGGGAGCGGCAAGACATCTGGATAAAGAGTTCGTCAAAGCGGTGCAGCAAAATTCAGACGTGGCTCATATATTAGCATCTGAGCGAATACAGTGGCACTTTATTCCGCCCGGAGCTCCTCACTTCGGAGGATTGTGGGAGGCTGCCGTGAAGTCTGTGAAGCACCATTTGAGACGGGTTGTTGGTGAAACGAAATTAACGTATGAGGAAATGGCAACGTTTTTGTCGCAGATAGAAGCTGTTCTCAACTCTCGTCCCTTGTGTCCACTCAGTGAGGATAACTGCGAGATTTTAACGCCAGGACATTTTGTAGTCGGAAGACCATTGCTAAGTATTCCAGAAAGAGGCGTGGAGAATAAACTGGGATCTTTAGACAGGTGGAAAATAATTCAAAGAATGCGGGATGATTTCTGGAAACAGTGGCGCAATGACTATCTGAGTAGTCTTCAGCAGAGAGTAAAATGGAAAACTCCAGTACCAAATATCAAGGTTGGACAGATGGTGATAGTGAAGGATGAAAATACTGCTCCTGGAAGGTGGCCTTTGGGAAGTATTGCGGAAGTACATAAAGGCAAAGATGGAAAGGTTCGAGTCGCTACAGTAAAGGTCGCTAAACAAAAGGGGTTGTTAAAACGGCCCATACACAAGTTATGCCCGCTGGAGATATTCGCTAATGGTGGTGAAAAGGAAGCCGACATTGAAGTGTCGCAGACATATATTTGCAAATTACCTCAAAGAAGAAAAATAAACGTAGCAATGATGTTATGGATGATCATGGCAATGATGGCAAGTGTTCAATCGATGTCAACCTCAATTACCGGCGGTGCGATAAAAGAATTGGGAAATGACACAATCATTTATATGGATAAAATTGGCAGAATCAACCGAGTAACATCGTCATGGAACCTTATGACATATTTCGATCTGCACGGGTATTTTGTCACGGTGAATCATCTGGATAAGGGTCTAGAAGCGTGTAAATCATTATGTGTTCGGCTGAGATCGTTCGAGCAGCAGTGCGACACGCAGATGGATATTATGACGAACAGACTGAACACTATAGATGAGAACCACTTGTTACTCTCACACAAAAAACGCCAACGAAATAAAAGGGCTCCTTTAGAGTTTGTTGGGTCTCTTTTCCACATTCTTTTCGGAGTAATGGATGCGGACGACAGAGAGAGTATGGAAGCAAATATGAAAAATGTACTTGAAAATCAGCACAACTTGAAATATTTGGCTGAGAAGCAAACGTCTGTGGTGGAAGCAACGCTTAATGTGCTGAAAAAGACCACGGATGAAATAAATGGACAGTTTAAAGAGCTGAATGAGAAGGTGCAAAACATAAGTCAGATGCTGAACACTGACTATTCCCTCTTCAAAAAGGCGATGGACTTCTTCGCGGTAGCCGATCAACTTAGCAGCTTGTTTACTGAAGTGGAACATATTCAAGCCAGGGTAATTGGCTTATTAATTGACATCAACCATGGAAAAGTAAATCCAAATTTAGTACGGCCAAACCAGTTGCAGGCAGAGGTGATGAAAATAAAGGATCAGCTACCTAAAGGACTAAGGTTGCCTGGTGAGAAGGACGATGTTTTGCAGGCAATATACAAGGTGATGACGGCGCATGGTCTGCTGGTGGAAGAAAAATTAGTGATTGACGTGCAGATTCCCTTGGTAGAAAAATCATCAGCAGAAATATTCCGCGTCGTACCACTGCCGATGGTGAGAAACGGAACCGCAATGGTAGCAGCTTTAAGACAGCAGTTCCTGGCCTACAACTATGAAATGGATGCTTATCATCTACTGTCGCAGTCATCGATGAACCAATGTCAGCTAACTGGTGAAGATGAATTTCTTTGCAGAGGCAACTGGGCCTGGGAAGACGCCAACGATCATTCATGTGAGCTAGCAGCGCTTAAGCCAACAAGTAAATATGGCTGCCAGTTTTTGAAGACTCAGAACAGGAATTTTTGGATTGAGCTGAAGACAAGAGGGTCATGGTTGTTTAAAACTAAAGATCAAGTTTCGGCCCATATTCTATGTGCTGAGCGCACTAAAGGAGTATTTGAATTACCAGGCCTAGGTATCATCACTCTCCAGCCTGGGTGTACTGCTAGGATTGGACGAACCGTATTAACTGCGTCACAAGAAGCAAAAACTGAGATGTCCTATAATTCCACATCATATATCTTGAGAGAGGTGAAGGACATAGCGATGGTGGACGAGCTAAACTACAATAAAATCGATCATTCGTCAACGATTCAAGGATTGGAGGAAGAAATTAAAATGATGAAGGCGAATCCGATCCACCTTAAGGAGCTATCATGGCATCACATCAGTGGTCATATTTCACTAATCTCTACCTCTATTTTAATAATATTATTTTTAAGTTATGTAATCTATAAGTATTTAACAAGAGAAAGTAACATAGTTGTTGTTCGTCCTCGGGATGTTTAGATTTTAACATATATATTTGAATTACAGTCCATTTTGCTGAATTTTTACAGTTTATAAGTAGAGCTATTTCATAATTATTTTTGGCCGCCCGCAGAATGTTTAGATTTCTAAACATGGGATATTAGTTGATGTGTGTCATGGAAATGTTTTAGCCTTGAGAACGAATAGATAAGATACTTTCCATTTTTTGTTTATTTTAAAGGATAGTTTTAAGGGCAGGCATAAATGTGATAAGAGTTTATATTTTTACCTAGCCAACGCATCGCACAGGGATAAGTGGAAGATAGTTTTTAATGTGCGTAGATAAGGAAATAGTTAGGGATTATCAGAAAACACAGCGGTCTGAATGGCAAGCATATGGCTTGCAGCTGGACAAATTTATTTAGTATCTGCATAGGATGTTTATCGTCTTTGTTTATGATCTTATTTTCCCAAAGTGATTATTTTTAGATTTGCCTGCCTTTCTTAGGATATTTAGTTTGTAGTTAGTTTTAAGTTTATATATAAGGATGAGATTTTGAAGAAATAAATGAGTATCAAAAAAGTACTCCGGGATTAAACTCGTTTTATTCATTGCTAAATGTATTCAAACAAATGGCCTTATCAAAATTTTATTCTTAAAGCGTTTTGACCTTTATTTCTGCTCTTCTTCGTCATAGATGCAATTTAAGCTGTATGTATTCATTCATTCCTCCAATGCAAGTGTGCATTGACGCCTTAGAATTTTGTTTGCTTCGGGGTTATTCAAAGTCAATACCATGGATTGATAACAAAGCACAGTAAAGAAAAAAAAAATTTAAATACAAGAACATTTCTTAAGATTTTATTGTCTTTTGTTCTGTGTAACGTGATTCAAGATCACACAGACAACTCCTCTTCGTTGGGAAAATGTATATATTTTTATTCTTAAACTTAATTACATTTCATAACCAGATTTATATTGGCTGGTTGTTGACTGACTTCCTTGGAAAGATACTGTGCCATTTAATAACATACGTACTCGTTGCCGTAGTAGGAATGGAAAACAACATTGCACGTGTTTTCATTGATAAGATATAGCTGGAAATTTATTCCTTACAATCTGAGATTTTATTTTCTTTTTTGTATGAGGAGCACTATAATATTGTAACAAATTTTTTATACCCACCATCGAAGGATGGGGGTGTATACATTTTGTCATTCCGTTTGCAACACATCGTAATATCTATTTCTGACCCTATAAAGTATAGATATTCTTGATCAGCGTAAACATCTAAGACGATCTAGCCATGTCCGTCCGTCTGTCTGTGGAAATCACGCTACAGTCTTTAAAAATAGAGTCATTGAGCTGAAATTTTGCACAGATTCGTTTTTTGTCCATAAGCTGGTTAAGTTCGAAGATGGGCTATATCGGACCGAAACCCATATAGACCGATACGCCGATTTAGGGTCTTCGGCCCATAAAAGCCACATTTATTATCCGATTTTGATGAAATTTGGGACAGTCTTTTGCGTTAGGCCCTTTGACATCCTTCTTCAATTTGGCCCAGATCGGTTCAAATTTGGATGTAGCTGCCATATAGACCGATCACTCGATTTAAGGTCTTGAACCTATAAAAGGCGCATTTATTGTCCGATTTTGCCAAAATTTGGCATCCTCGACATCCTTCTTCAATTTGGCACAGATCGGTCCAGATTTGGATATAGCTGCCATATAGACCGATCTCTCGATTTAAGGTTTTGGGCCCATTAAAGGCGCATTTATTGTCCGATGTCACCGAAATTAGGGACAGTGAGTTGTGTTAGGCTCTTTGACGTCCTTCTTCAAATTGGCTCAGATTGGTTCAGATTTGAATAAAGCTGCCATATAGACCGATCTCTCGATTTAATTATTTGGGTCCATAAAAGGCGCATTTATTGTCCGATTTTTGGGACAGTGAGTTGTGTTAGGCATAGATCGGTCCAGATTTGGATATAGCTGCCATATAGACCGATCTCTCGATTTAAGGTATTGGGGCCATAAAGGGCGTATTTATTGTCTGATTTCGCCGAAATTTGGGATAGTGAGTTGTGTTAGGCCAATCGACATCTTTCTTTAATTTGGCTTAGATCGGTCCAGGGTACTTGAACCCAAATTTTAATACCATATTCTTTTTTTGGTCTCCAATACCTTTCATTTGATACCTATATTTTCCCGATCGGTCCACTTTTAATTTTGGGTTGTGTTTTTGGCATAAGGGGTAGGGTCCGTCCCCCTTCCGATACCGAAAAATTATATAGCCTATATTTCCTTCCAGACCAACCTACACAATATGCGATAAATTCTATAAAATCGGTTCTGCCGTTTTTCAGACTATAAGGAACAAACAAACCGAGTCTCATATATCCGTGATTGGCTAATGTGCCCATTATAGGCGCTTTTGTGGGGGTGGGGTGACCCCTATATTTCGATATGAATTTTTTATGCCAGATGGTGCCAGAGGATGGTCCAAATCGGATCATATTTCGATATAGCTGCTACGGGGCATAAGGTATGCATTTTTCACCGGATTTGGACGAAAGATGGTTTACATATATACCCGAGGTGGTGAGTATTCAAAGTTCGGCCAGGCCGAACTTAACGCCTTTTTACTTGTTATTATTGGTTATTTAAAAATTTTTTTTGAATTATATTGGGTTGCCCAAAAAGTAATTGCGGATTTTTCATTTGAGCCGTTGACAAATTTTTTTACAGCTTGTGACTCTGTAATTGCATTCTTTCTTCTGTCAGTTATCAGCTTTTACTTTTAGCTTGCTTTAGAAAAAAAGTGTAAAAAAGTATATTTGATTAAAGTTCATTCTAAGTTTTATTAAAAATGCATTTACTTTCTTTTAAAAAATCCGCAATTACTTTTTGGGCAACCCAATATTATAGACTTTTTCAAATACGGATAGACAGACTTTTTGAGCCTGTCTATCTGTCACTCCTTTTAAGAGTCTATCCATCGAATGCTTGGATTTTTGTAGCAAATAGTTTTTATTGGTAAATGTCTTTTGGAATTGCTAAGCAGCCGTAACAATGAATTGATTGCCAATCTTTTATAGCAGTTGATCTCAAAACTGATGTCGTTTGTCAAACCATCGGACACATATATATATATATATATATATGACACCATTGGTAGCCGTTTCTGTTGTTAGGAGACTTATTATCAGTAAGCTACTGTAGAGAATATTGTCTGGTATGGAATAGCCATATAACAACACACAAATAGCTGTAAGCTGTTATTGTACTTAGGGAAAGAGTTGTGCAAGAGTTCACACTTATGAGAAATTCAATCTTAAACAGATCCCTATCAAAAGTTCCAGAAAACCCATATCTTTTTTTCATACATTTGCATGTAAGTCCAGAGCCTACTCAATGATCGCAGCCATATATGTGCATATATAGAGTTCCATAGTTTTGATAAGCCACCACTAAACCAGAGATTTCATATTTTATAAAAAGAAGAGAAGCATACCGCATATAAAATTTTATTCACACTATCAGACATATTGACGTAACAATAATTCGTCGACCACCAGCAGTGTCAGCGAAAGTAGTAAAAAACACACCCAAAAGAAAATACATACAATGTACATATGTATGTATGTTATCACTAATGTAGAAGTGATAACAAATTACTAACAATAAAGATGAACTGCGATGAACTTTGTTTTTACCTCATTCATATTTAATTGTAAACAAACCCCCGAAATAAGTTAGTCACGTATTAACACAACACATGTTTATATATATGTAACAACTACTGTATCGTCTCATACAACATGCACTCAAATATTTGTTAGCTTACGAATATATCTATTTGACACCTCTTTTATATATCGAAACTGATAACAGTCAAAAAAGGGGCAAATCATTAAGCAAAGAGAGACAAACATGATATGTAGATATGAACTAACACTCCCCCTTCATAAGTGAAGAGTACGAGTATATCTATTTTCATTTATTGCAGTTTGGCACTTTGGTATGATATAACAAGATACAACATGTATGCCCAAGCACTACAACAACAATTGATATATGCAAGCAAACACAGCTGTGAGATGTAATGACAATGAAACAATGAAAGAAAAAACCATTACAAACATATTTAGGCAGCACCCAACATAGGTATAATGCTATTAATGACTCCCTCTAAATCGTAGCAACAACAAAAAAAAAAAAAAAATAGATCAAATTTACAATACCTTGCCGGCAATGCACTTTATAGCGACAATAACAACAACAAACACATAGGAAAAGAGAGCCTCATTGAAGTCCCATAGTAAAACACAAAGAAATGAAACCTCTCTCTAAAAATGGAATGAGTTGTGGCGCTGAGCGCTAATGTTATAGTCTGTATGTGAGTGTGCTTGTTACCAACTGATAAGAAAATGCTTTGCTGTTTTTCGTTGTTTTGTCCCCAGCAGTGCCCATGGTCCACCAGCTTTGGAGCTACATATAATCAGTACGTAGAAGAGAAGAGATTTGCATGTCGTGTTCAAATTTTGAAGAGAGCTAGAAAGAGAAATGGGCGTTTGTTGCGTTTTGGCCGATATGTTTGTTTATACTTGTGTGTTATAAAATAGCATAAAAATGTATGGTTAACAAGTAAGTATTGACAACAGTTGGGCAAAAGCAACCCTTTGAAAATTTGAATCGATTTTCAAAATAACCAAAACAGATTTATTTAAAACCTATGGAAATAACCACTCTGGAGATATGAATTTCGATATTTTCATCAAGCTAGGAGATTTTAGTGACGAGACACGAAAGGAGAATATCTTTGGTTCAGTGGTCGAAAAATTTGTGATTTACTCATTCAATAATGCATTCAGGCTTATAGATAAGAGCTGGCAAAATATCGTGGCACTATCGATACAATCGATATTTTATTTTTTGTCTGAATATCGATTGATATTTGTCCTATCTGAACAAAAATAAGCGATCCGACAGTGAATGTATGCTATAAGATACATTGCGCCTATAGGGGGCGCATCGCGATAAAATTTTGCACAATGATTTCTCTCATGACTTGCAACTATTATATTCGGATTAATTCGAAATTTCAATTGATAATGCTTCTATACAAATCGAACTCCTGAATGTTACATCTCATTCTCTTTTGAAATATAGGTGATGGAAAATTAACGATAGTATCGATATTTATTATTAGAAATATCGAATTTTGCGGTTATCGATAGTTTGCCAGCTATATTATAGCCTCAGAGAACATAATGACACCATTCACTTGCATAAGGTATACATAACAGAGCTGACAAATGATCGATAATCGCAACATTGTATACTTTCGATATATTTAACTATAAATATTGATTGTGTCGATACTATCTTCTATCGTTCATCACTTTTATTTCAAACTAAAATGAGAATAAAAAATCAGTATATCGATCTATATGCAATGTATCTCTATAGGCGCAATGTATCTTAACGGATACATTCAGTGTCGGATCGCTTATTTTTGTTCAATTATGCAAACAATTTAACGTTGCCGATAGAATCAATAAGAAAAATATCAATCGATATTCAGATAAACAAGTAAGAGCGTACTAAGTTCGGCTGGGCCGAATCTTATATAGCCTCCACCATCACAAAAAACTGTTGAAGCGTTCAGTAACCATGTTTTATATGTATCTGAATCGGAGTGGAAAAGGGGGTTTCGACAATTGGTCTGATCGAAAATTTATAATCATTCTTTATTAGGCCAGAAATTCATATAACAAACCTTGTACTGTTTCGTAGGTACGTTCAAAGTACTTTCGAGGCCTATTAATCTAGGAAGCCACTGGCGACATTTTTGAGATATTCATCATATAAAACTTCTCCAAAGAACAGGTGTCACCGAAACCGAACGGTGTATTGCAGACTGTTTGGTTTCGGTTATAAAGATAGAGAAGCTCCTTTAGGTTAGGTTAGTTAAGGTTGAAGGGCACGAGAGATGTTGGTCCATTGCTCCAGAGTAAGAGGAAACCCAGTAAAAACAGTCTAAGTCGGCCGGGCCTGATTTGCCGTTTTCTATTGCGCTTATGAATGAAGTCGCCTGAAAGAGCCCTTTTCAAATTCAGATGTGTGCTTTACAAACTACTCTAGTTGGGATGGTTGTAAAGCACCATGATCCATTTAAAATCTCCCGCTGGTAATTTTTCTTGGTCGAAAATGAAATCGCTATACGAGAATCCAGACAAATACTTCTAGCAATAACACACCTTTGCTGACTTTTAAATGTTTATTGCTATACTATTAGCATTAAACAATAGTCTAAAGCCGGACAACATCCTGCAATGGAATCTCAATAACATTTTATTCTTTGCTTAGAAATTCTTTTAAATGTATTTTCTCCACCACTTATTTAGCTTTTGAAATATGTACTCCATATTTCTCACTTTCATACAACCGTTTCTTTCCAGAGCTCACTCGCGTATGAAATAACTAATGACAACAAATCACACTACACGGCATGCCGTTTTGTTTTTGATCTTCCTGAGATGATCGTCACCTACATGGCGTTGTTATTGCACGCCATGGCTCTCTTGGGTGTGACTGCATGCATTTGTGTGTGTAATATGCAGTTGCGATGGCCTGTCGTCTGTTTTTTTTTACGAGTACGACATAACCTAACAGGGCAATGGCATGCTATCAAACCTATCATGGGTTCATTCAATTCGGCTCGTGCTGCCCTTTAGTACCCGCCTTCATGGATTCTGCTAACAATTTTTACTAAATAACGCAGTTTGCATATAAATAATTATGCAGAAATAAAATTTGGTTGGATTTAATTCTAGAGTTTTAAGAAACCATATCGGGTGCTGGGGTATTTGAGGGCTATATCTATTCATGTTGCAAAATAGCCCAATGGTGGGTGCAAGTGTACTATCAATAACAAAAACTTCTAGGGCTCATGAAGTAAAATTAGGGCATCGGTATATTTTGGGGCTATAGCCATTTCTGAACCGATTTGCGTGAGATTTTCAGTAAATATTGCAGGGCAGAAGCGTACAAAGATTCAGCCAATTTGCACTGAAATGGAGTCGGGGGAAAATTCTATATGGGGGCTATATTTACTAATAAATACATAAATACATACAACAGGTCGGTTGGGATTGTAAATGGGCCAAATCGGTCCATGTTTTGGTATAGCTGCCATATAAACCGATATCGGATCTTGACTTGAGACCCTAGAGGGCATAATAAATATCTGATTTGGCTTTGGCTTTGGCTCCGATTTGCCCCAAATATTTTATTTTGACTTCCAACTACTCTGCCAAGTATGGTCCAAATCGGTTCATAAGCTGATATACTACTACTACTAAATTTCTCATGAACCCCCACTTAGAAACAGGGGATACTTCTCTCATATCAATGAGGGCAGTTCGATTAAAGTTGAAGCTCAATGATAAGGGGCCTCGTTTTATATGTCGAGTCCGAACGGCGTGGTAAGGGGATAACCACCGCTGACAACTTCTCTGGTGTTCACGCCGTGATCTGAACCTAGGCGTTCGGTGTCATAGGCGGACATGCTCACCTTATAAACCGATCTCGGGTCTTGACTTCTGAGGTCCGAGAGAGTGCAATTATCCAATTTGACAGAAATTTTGCATGAAGGGTTTTGGTTTGACTATAAACAACTGTGCCAATTATGGTCCAAATCGGTTCATAAACTGATATAGCTCCCATATAAACCGATTTCGGATTTTGACTTCTTGAGCCACTAGAGGGTGCAATTATGAAATTAAGCATGAAGTGTATAACAAAACAAAACAACAAAACACTTCTAACAGTGGCTCCAAATATAGTTCAAATCGGTACCTAACCTGGCATAGCTCCCATATAACCCGATCTTGACTTAGAGAGCATCTAGTCAAGGGCTCTTTGAACCTATACAGGGCGATTTGACAGAAATTTTGCACAACGACTTCTTGTATGACCTTAAAATACGTGTTAGCTAGAGTTTCAATCTTTATATTACTCAATCTTTTTATAAACCAATCTACCGAATTTACTTCTTGTTACCAACTATGACTCAAATCGGTTTATAATCTGATATAGCTCCCATGTAAACCGATTTCGGATATTGACTTTGTGAGTCGATAGAGGGCGCAAATGTTATCTGATGCATGAAGTATTTTGGTTCCACCATCAACAACTACGCCAAGTATGGTTCAAAATCGGTTTACAACCTGATATAGCTCCAAACCTAAACCGAACTCCCGATAATACTTCTTGAGTCCCTATAAGTAGCAATTCTTATATGATTTGGCTGAAATTTTGGACAACGACTTTAATATACATGTTAAATATGTTCTGAAGCGGCATATAAGTTGATAGTGCTCCCATATAAACCGATCTCCCGAATTTATTTCTTGAGCCTTTAGAAAGCGTAATAATGGTGACAGTCACATGGTCTACAGTGGTCAACTATCATTGTTATGTCGCAGATCAATATTTCGAGGTAATACAAACGAAATTAGTACATTAGTATACCTCCTATACTATTGGAGGTAAAATACTGAATAAGCACCACATGATTTCTCATTTAATAAATGGTGCTACTTCATAATACACTAGTGTTGTCATATTAATCGGTTTCAAATCATAATCAGTATTAATGAGAGATCATGTTTATACATATGTATGCATGTTATTATCACTGATAACGCCACTAGTTGGTGGGATATATGCCTGAGGTATGCATTGCAGGGGCAAAGAGACAATAACTGGCAACGATTGCGGGATTTTTCGACAGACACTTGTTGTGTTGAATTTTTGTAGACATCAACTGATAACGGCGGCAGTAGCCGACACACACACTCAACCCACCGCAGTGTTATGATTTGTGGCAGTGGTGAGTAAATAAACATCCGCGTGACAGAGAAGCACACACAACCATGAGGAACGAAGCAGAGAGCGAGCGAGCGATGTTATATGGAGTGAGAGCGAATAAGTGCGTATTTGTTTGATGTTTTACTGTAATACGCTCGCTTATACTCTTTTTGAAAATTCCCCCCCAAACAAAATGCTCAGACTCACTTATACCATCAGCGGCAGTTGCTAAATAGAATTATACGAAAGAATAATTCCTTTTTCATCGATTCAGAATATCGCATAGAAGTCAGTTCTTAATCGGCGTTTAATCGCGCTGCACAGAAAAATTAACGAAATTTTAAGTCAGCACAAAAAATACATAAATAAGCACTGAAAAATAAGCCAAAAAAAAAGATTTTTTGCTTTTTACGAAAACTTTCTTCTAAATGTGAAATCGATCAATGCATCAAAAAGTGGTGTTTAAAATCTTATGATCAACTCAATAACTAAATCATCTTATTTGTGTCCACACTTGGGAATCAGTTCAAATCTTTGAGTTCACAAATATATAAAGTGTTAATTAGTTAAAACGCCTTCTAAGTGTTAACTATTTTGAAATAGTTTTTATTTTGGTGTTTAAGTTAATAATTGGCAAATGAAAGAGCTGGTTTTTTTGAGAAACACGCCCTGCCTGTTCATATATTGTAACTAGCGCGTGTTCATATCGGATCAGATCATAGTGCCAATAATAGTCTCATTCGGCAGCAAGTGGTGAAAAAACGCAATATCTTAAGTAACAAAAAAAGTAATAATAATTATTTGAAAAATTCTTTAATATAACGGTTATGGTGTTTCTTTAACTAAGAAAATCTCTCCAAAAGCTTGAAGAATATTGAATGAATAAACAAGTGTATAATACATAAATTATATACACATAACAAATACTTATAAATATAATCTACATTAAAGCATAGAAGAAGCATCACCAACAACAAAGCCCCAGCATATTCAAGACAATTGAGACTACAACACAAAAGTCAACAACAATTCCATCAACATTGAATGCTGACAAAGTGAAAATTGAAGGTGGGTAATTCGGCATGCAAAATGCATTGTTTTATTGCTAATTTATATGTGTTAATAAATTTATTCAATTTTCATTGAATATTTATCAACATCGATAAACAAACTACACTGACCTACAATAATTATGTCAAGTGCCTTGGTTAGAAATGTTAAAAAAAACAAAAATAGTTTAAAAAGCCCAGTTATGATAGCACCCGCATTTTCACAGCTGAAGGCTTTTGCCTTGTGTGATCAAAAAATTGAATATAAAACAAAAACCCTTATTGAACTATTGGAAAAATAAAGCAAGTAAAAGCGTGCTACGTTCGGCCGGGCCGAATCTAGGGAACAAATCACCATGTATTCTGCTAAAAATTTATACAAATAAATTCTGTTAAACCAGCAAAAATTAAAGCTTCTGGGAAGCGAATAAGGATGATAGAGAGAACGGTTAACATGAGAGCAAAAGCAGGTTATACACTGATTTGGACCGTATTGAACACAGTTATTGGAAGTCATAAGAGCCACTCCACATGCAAAATTTCAGTCAAATCGGACAAAAATTGTGGCTTCCATGGGTTCAAAAAGTCAAATTGGGCGATCGGTTTATATGGGAGCTATATCAGGTTAAACAAGTTATAGTCCGATTCGGGGTTTAAGTAGCAAAGTCGATTTATATAGGAGCTGTATCAAGCTTTAGATAGATTCAGATCATATTGCAAATTTGTGCCAAATCCGAGGAAAATTGCGCTCTCTAGAGGCTCAAGAAGTCAAGAGCAAAGATCGGTTTATATGGCAGCTATATCAGGTTATGGACCGATTTGGACCATACTTGTTGGAAGTGATATCAGAACACTACGAGCAAAATTTCAGTCAAATCGCACGAGATTTGCGCCTTCTAAAAGCTCTAGAAGTCAAGACCCAAGATCGGTTTATATGGCAGCTATATCAAAACATGGACCGATATAACCCAATTACAATCCCAACCGACCTATACTAATAAGAAGTAATTGTTCAAAATTTCATGCGGCTAGCTTTAATCCTTCAAAAGCTAGCGTGCTTTCCACAGTCAGACAGACGGACGGACATGGCTAGTTCGACTGAAAATGTCACGACGATCAAGAAAGGTGTTAGAAACAGAATGACTAAATTAGTATACCCCCATCCTATGGTGGAGGGTATAAGAAGAGAATTTGTATTTGTATGTTTGTCCGTCCGTCCGTCTGTCTGTCGAAAGCACGCTAACTTTCGAAGGAGTAAAGTTAGCCACTTGAAATTTTGCACAAATACCTCCTATTAGTGTAGGTCGGTTGGGATTGTAAATGGGCCATATCGGTTCACGTTTTGATATAGCTGCCATATAAACCAATCTGGGATCATGACTTCTTGAACCACTAGAGGGCGCAATTATTATCCAATTTAGCTGAAATTTTGCATGAAGTGTTTTGTTATGACTTTCAACAACTGTGCTAAGTTAGGTTCAAATCGGTGAATAAACTGATATAGCTACCATATAAACCGATCTTGAATCTTGACTTCTTGAGCCATTAGAGGGCGCAATTCTTATCCGATTTGGCTGAAATTTTGCATGACGTATTTTATTATGATTTTCAACAACTGTGCGAAATAAGGTTCAAATCGGTTCATAACCTGATATAGCTGCCATATAAATAGATCTGGGATTTTGACTTCTTGAGCCTCTAGAGGTCGCAATTATTATCCGATTTGCCTGAAATTTCGTACGACGGCTCCTTTCCATCAACATACGTGCTTGTTATGGTCTGAATCGGTCTATTACCTGATACAGCTCCCCTATAAACCGATCTCCCTATTTTACTTCTTCAGCCCCTAAAGTGCACTATTCTTACTAGATTTGGCTGAAATTTAACACAATGACTTCTACTATAGTCTCCAATATTCAATTCAATCATGTTCCAAAATGAACCATAACTTGATATCGCTCTAATAGCAGAGCAAATATTTTCTTTCATGTTTTTTTTTTTGCCTAAGAAAAGATGCCGGGAAAAGAACTCGACAAATGCGATCCATGGTGGAGGGTATATAAGATTCGGGCCGGCCGAACTTACTTGTTATATATAAGAAGATTGGTAAAGTATACTGGTATGCACTTAATGCAGTAATTGGTATGCACATAATAATAATATGAAAAAGTATTGCTTTTGTTTTGCACGACACTGTATGTTTGACTCGATATTGCTTTTTGTGATCGTTATTCACGGCATTACTAAGTTTTCCAGCACATGTTATAATTGAAAGTTTGAAGAATCGGATAAGTTTAGGTATATCTTCTATACATCTATTATCAGATTTCCATTTCCTGAAGATTAGCAACCAAAATCTATATTTTAGAACCTTATAAATGAAGCTTAATTTTTGCAATGCGACTTTATATGCATTGAATGAGTTTAACTTACAAGTTTAAAATTATGCCAGATGTGATCTTCATGTAGTTTCCTAATAGATTCTGTTCTGCATCCAAAGTCCACACCCTACAGAGAGTTTAAAGATAAGAAGACTTTACTTATGAGTATATTATGAGGATAACACATTAGCAAATATTGTGCTATACCATATAACTTTTCCATTACAAGCCCAGTTATTAATGACTAATTTTGTGCACCATAAACTATGAATGCAATACAACACTTGCCGTATTCATTTCAAATCTAAGCCTTTTGTTCTCTTCTCGACATTTCAAAGTTCGAGTACACATTCAAATGCTATCAAACAATGACTCACATTTTAGGAAAGTTTATTATTTGCGTAAATTGTTGTGATCACAACACCATGGATCATAAACAAATTTTACATATCGAATTATGGTTTTATTATTTTTGATTTGTTTTTAGCTTTTAGGTTTTGTGAAGATTTCATTAAAACTAGGTCAATGACCTATAAAAATAAGAAACGCAGACAGTTGTGAATTAAAATAAAATTACATTTTCTTAGCACTGAAGGGGAAAACGTGACACCTGTTCACACTGGCCAATTGAATACAATTTAGAGATTTGCAATGCTTGAATAAGGGATAAGTTTACACTACTTGATTATAAATTAAGATGAAGAATAAATGCATAACGTCTAGTATTTAGAAGAGTGCCAATCACTTTTTATACAATTCGATTAGGTCTGTAGGGGAAGGGGCTAGGGGTGGTTCCTAAGTCCATACACAACTCTCAAATACTTTTAAACGTATTGTGATCACATAGCAATGATAGATCATTGTACATCCATCTGAAAATAGTGATAAAGTGGCACAGATGATTCGCTCTTAACTATACAAATTTTGCCAATCATTTTTGTAACTTATTGCCATGATAGATTTTTAATGAGTATTGATAAAGTGGTCCTAATTATTTCGCTCATTGCACCGGCAAAACAATTAGCAATTCAATTAAACCGAAAATTTCATCTGACGTTTTTATTATTAAATTAAGTTAGGTGATGATGCTGGCAGTAAGGCGCTAATAAGCAGTAAAATGTTTCCAAAAACAGTCGTGTATTTTTGAACTATTCCATGGAACCTTAATATCTCCTAGTAATTTTTCAATCATTTTAATTTCTCCACCATTCATGACATTACATATTTCATACGCTGTGATGTGTGTATGCTTGTGCGTTTAAACTCTTCTTCCTTTCTTCTTGCCATGTCAGTTTGTATTGAATTTTCTTCCGCCTGCCACAAGCAGTTTACTTAAGATTTTTCTTTGTTATTGCCATTGGCCCATGGTTGTTAAAATTGTTTGGAAAAAATACAGCAAGAATAGTTTAAGGTCAATATATAGAACAAAGAGCCATTGTTATGGTATTAAAGTGTAATTTTGTGAATGTGTCCATGTGATGGTTAATTAAAATATCTACAAACTGGCAGTTGATGAATTGATCACAACACAAAACCTGAAAGTAATTGAAGAATAGGTTTCGCTATATACTCTTACTCATTCATATACATTGAAATAGAACCAAGAGAAAATTGTAAAATTTCGCCGGGTAGTACGAGGGGCTATATAAATGTTTGACCTAGTAATGAAAATGCAAATTTTTATTATCAGAAAGAGTTTTATTGGTTTTCAAAGTATCCTCAAGTATGATTTATATACTTTTGCAGTCGTTCAAACCAATTGTTGAAACATGGTTATTGAAAGCTTCAACAACATTTTCTGGCAAAGAAAATCTTTGATTACGCATGTTTTTCTTAATGTACGGGAAAGAAAAAAAGTCATTGGATGCCAAGTTAGGACTGTACAGCGGATGGCTCATCAATTAACAATTTGGCGGTTGAAGAATGTGCTGGTTTGAAAAGATGTATCATAGCTCTGATAGTCATGGTGAACAACAATTTGTCTTCTCTTGTTGGTTTTTCGATCTTCTCCCAAGACCTCAAACAATCAAATTGTGATGTTACAGTACGAATTTACCATCCTACGTTGCTCTAGTGGAACAGTTGCCACATGACCAGTTATGCCGAAGAACCAGGCGACCATTTGCCTCGAAGTACATCTTTCACGAACAACTTTCGTAGGATTAAGCCCGTCTTCGATGACTCACACGGTTGATTATTGTTTTGTTTCGGCTTCATTCGCATAGATCAACGATTCCCCACCTGTGACGATCCTATAAATGTATTTTGTGGCACTTCGACTGTACATTTTCAACATTTCTTCACATAAATCGATACGAACCTGTTTTTGAGCAATTTTCAAATTGTGCGGATTCCAACGAGAACAAAGCTTTTTTACGGCAAGGTACTACTACTAAATTTCCTATGAACATTCCATTAAGGAACAGGGCATACTTCTCTTACAAAGTTTACGATATGTCCTATGACACGGCATCAATGTTTTCTGGCACAATGGCCATTTTTGGACGACTTTTACGGAATTCGACTTTAAGCGAGCTTCAGGCACGATTCAACTCATTAAACCAGTTTTTCACAGTGCTATAAGAAGGTGCTTCATCGCCATACAGAAACTTAAGTTCCTCAATTCACTCTTGCCGAAAGTTATGAAAAATGAACGCACGAAAATGTTCACTAGTTAATTCCATTCTTATATCCACCACCGAATAATGGGGTATATTAATTTTGTTATTCCGATTGCACCACATCGACAAATCCATTTCCGACCATATAAAGTATGTATATTCTTGTTCGCCGTAAAAATCTAAGACGATCTAGCCTGTTGGTCTGTTGAAATCACGCTACAATCTCTTACAAGCGTACTAAGTTCAGCCGGGCCGAATCTTGGGAACCAACCACCATGGATTCGGTTATAAGTTTATACGAAATAATTTTAGTTGAAGGGCATAATTTTATTTTATTCTCCATACTTCTAGGAGCCGAACAAGGATGATCGAAAGACTGGTTTATATGGCAGCTCTATCGGGTTATGGACCGAAGTCATAACATAACACTACATGCAAAATTTCAGCCAAATTGGACACAAATTGCGGCTTGTAAGGGTTCAAGAAGTCAAATCGGAAGATCGGTTTATATTGGAGCTATGTCAGCTTATAGGCCGATTCGGACCTTACAATGCACAGTTGTTGAATGTAATAATATAA
Source organism: Stomoxys calcitrans (assembly GCF_963082655.1). NCBI lineage: Eukaryota > Metazoa > Arthropoda > Insecta > Diptera > Muscidae > Stomoxys > Stomoxys calcitrans. Next base: position 166,197,901 of record NC_081555.1, on the reverse strand, counting down.
TACCGCATGCAAAATTTCAGCCAATTCGGACACTAATTCAGGCTTGTAAGGGCTCAAGAAGTCAAATCGAGAAATCGGTTTTAATGGGAGCTACATCAGGTTATAGACCATTTTGGACCGTGCTTGGTACAACTGTTGGAAGTAGCAACAAAACACTACATGCAGAAATTCATCTTAACCTGACAAAAATTGCTGCTTTCAGGAGCTCAAGAAGTCAAATCGGGAGATCGGTTTATATGGGAGGAATATCAGGTTATGAACAGTTGTTGGAAGTCACAACAGAACACTACATGCAAAATTTCAGCCAAATCGTACAAAATAACGGCTTCCAGGGGCTCAAGAAGTCAAATCGGCAGATCGATTTATATGAGAGCTATATCTTAATCTGGACCGATATGGCCCATTTGCAATCCCCAACAACCTACGTCAATATTAAGTATCTGTGTAAAATTTCAAATGGCTAGCTTTACGCGCTCGACCGCTTCCGTGATTTCAACAGATGGACGGACGGACATAGTTAGATCAAATCTGATTGACGAGACTATCCAGAATATATATACTTTATGGGGTCCCCGATCAATATTTCGCGGTGTTACAAACGGAAAGACTAGATTAGTGTACCTTTGTCCTATGGTGAGGGTATAAAAATAGAGACAATGAGTTGGAACTTTGCGCCCATATTTGTTTTGTCCATAAACAGGTTGAGTTCAAAGAGGGGCTATATCGGACTATATCTTGATGTAGCCCCCATCATTAGCGAAGCAAGCCCAGCATTCTGTGGTTTAAACCCCTTTGAATAACAATAAAATTAGAAAACTGTATCGACAACAATGAAATGTTGCATTTTTCAAGTTTTCTGCCAGTTAGGGCCAGATCATTAAATTTTACAATTTTTGTTTGTTTCTCTTTCGAGACGAGCTCAATGATCGGAGATGCAAATGGAAAAGGAAAGCCAAAGATAGCAACACACACCAACCACTTTGGGACGCGTTTCGTCTTTGGTTAGAAGACTTTTCAACCATATTAGGAGTTGTGATGGCTAAAACTGCTAAAACTTTTCTGGGGGCTACTTGGTCACCTCCCAGATGCCTACCTACCTTTGTTTAATATAGCCCCCATCGGTCTGTATTTGGATATTGCTATCATAGAGACCGATCTCCAGATTTAAGGTTTGAGCCCATAAAAGACGCATTTATTATATGCTTCGCTGAAATTTGGCATAGTGACCCATTTTAGGCCTTTTGACATCCGTGCGATATATGGTTTAGATCGATATTTATTTGGATATAGCTGCCTAAAAGACCAATATTCTGTTTTTCAAACTTAGTCAGTGAATTGAATTTATTCGAACACTCGACGTCCGATCCCAGTTGGGACAAAATCGGACCAATGATGTTGCTATGGGTTAATAAATGATGCATTTTTAACCGGATTATGACGAAAAGTGGTTTACATATATACCAGAGATTTCGTTTATTCAAAGTTCGGCCCTAATGCAATTTTATGTTAACTTCTCTTTAGAGAAGTTAAGCACGCTTAAACGCGTAAAGCTAGCTCTGGCAATGCTTCTGGCAGTTCCTCACTCCAAAATCGACAATTCTGCTTATTTACATACCCATTGAGCCAAAAAAGAACTTCGTCATAAATGAAAGGAGCGGGCGATGAACTTTCTTTACAAAGCATGCATTTTGATTTTAAAATTCAATATTTTGCAAACTTTGTGCGTTTGTAAGACAATTCATGGAAAAATTATAGACCAAACTGAATATGTTTGACAGTGAAACAAAACACGAAACATGCGTGAGCTTTTTAAACCAGTGTTGCCAAAAAGATAATAGCTAAAAAATCACTCTTTACATACTTTATCGAACCTTGTATGAATAATTCGAAATGTTATAAATGGTGTTACTTCCTATGGCGGATGTTACAACATTTCAATGTTGAATTTTGATATCTGTATAAAACATCTGGATATACAAACTTTTCTTTCTTTATTCACATGAAAAATACGCACACAACACACATATGTCAGCTCGTTCGTTCGATAGTTCAATCTATCAACATTTTTAACGATTTATAAAATTGTTGTTGCTTAAAACGAAAATGTTTAAATTGAAAATTCTCTCTTAGTAAGTTCTGAATAAAATTTTATTATTATTAAAGCCTCCACTATAGAATGGGAGTATACTATTGTCGTCATTCTGTTTGTAACACCTCGAAATATGCGTCTAAGACCACATAAAGAATATATATTCTTGATCGTCATGACATTTTAAGTCGATCTAGCCATGTCCGTCCGTCTGTCAGTCGGAAGCACGCTAACATTCGAAGTAAAGCTAGCCTCTTGAAATTTTGCAAAAATACTTCTTATTAGTGTAGGTCGGTTGGGATTGTAAATGGGCCATATCGGTCCAAGGTTTGCTAGAGCTGCCACAAAAACCGATCTGGGGTCTTGATATACTAGGCCTCTAGAGGGCGCTATTCTTATCCGATTTGGCTGAAATTTGGTAAGACGTGTTTTGTTATGACTTCCAACAACTGTGCCAAGTATGGTGAAGATCGGTACATAACCTGATATAGTTGTCATTTAAACCGATCTGGGGACTTGAATTCTTAGCCTCTAGAGTGCGCTATTTTCATCCGATTTAGCTGAAATTTTGTATGACGTATTTTGTTATGACTTCTTCCAACTGTGCTAAGTGTGGTTCAAATCGGTCCATAACCTGATATAGCTGCCATATAAACCTATCTGGGATTTTGACTTCTTGAGCCCCTAGAGGGCATAATTATTATCCAATTTGGCTGAAATTTTGAACAACGCCTTTTCCCATAACTTTCAAAATACGTGTCAAATATCGCCCAATTCGGTCTGTAGCCTGATACAGCTCCAATATAAACCGATCTCCCTATTTTAATTCTTGAGACTCTAGATGGCGCAATTCTTATCCGATCTGGCTGAAATTTGGCATGACGTGTTTCGTTATGACTTCCAATAACTGTACTAGGTATGGTTCAAATCGGTTCATAACCTGATATAGCTTTCATATCAGCCGATCTGGGATCTTGAGCCTCTAGAGGGCGCATTTATTATCTGATTTGTTTGAAATTGTGAACAACGGTTTTTTCCATGACCTTCAACATGCGTGTCAAATATGGTCTGAATCGGTCTATAGTCTTAAACAGCACCCATTTTAATCGAACTTCCTATTTTGCTTCTTGATCCCCTAAAGGGCGCAATTTTTTTCGAATTGTCTGAAATTTTACACAATGACTTCTACTATGGTCTCCAACATTCAATTCATTTATGGTCCGAATCGAAATATAACTTGATATAGCTCCAATAGCATTACAGTTCTTATTCATTATTCGTTGTTTGCCTAAAAAGAGATACCGGGCAAGGAACTCGACAAATGCTATCCATGGTGGAGGGTATATAAGATTCGGCCCAGCCGAACCTAGCACGCTCTTATTTGCTTTGTTTTTTAAATTCTTCCATTTCAAATATGTATGTCACTATGTCACATTAAAAAATAATCACATTATAGCAAATACATTAAATATGGGTGTAAATTTGTTTTCCCCAATGCTAGCAGTTCGTATTTTTGTTGATTGTTTACATTTGAATAATAGCTGTCGCTCTCTGCTTCTTCTTCTTATGTAGCTTCTATAGCTTGTTTTTGTTTTTTATCTGCTATATTTTGCTTTGCTACAAACGAAAACATATTCAAATGTACCCTACAAGCAAATGTCAAGTAGTATGCATATGTCATATGGTTTGTTAGTATTTGAGTGAATAGAGCAAAATTCGGTAAAAAATTAGTAAGCATAGAAGTAAAAACATGCTAAGTTCGGCAGGGCCGAATCTTGGGTACCGTGGTGGATGGATTTGGGGGCTATATCAGCTTATGGACCTATTCAGATCAAACTTGCCACTGACAACGCTAGACCGCACACATCTTTGGTCACTCGCCAAAAACTGAGTGAGCTTGGCTGGGAACTTTTGATGCATCCACCATATAGCCCTGACCTTGCACCATCAGACTACCATTTATATCGATCTTTGCAGAACTCCTTAAATGGTAAAACTTTCGGCAATGATGGGTTTTTTGCAGATAAAGGCCAGAAGTTCTATGAGCGTGGAATACTAAATTTGCCAGGAAGATGGCAAAAGGTTATCGAACAAAATGGCGATTATATATTTGATTAAAGTTCATTCTAAGCTTTATTAAAAATGCATTTACTTTCTTTTAAAAAATCCGCAATTACTTTTTAGGCAACCCAATAGAAGGAATCTTCCCTCTCCTGTTTCTGTGGTATCACAACCAGGGCTGCGAAGTCGACCAGAGTCGAGGATGTGAGGACGGAGTCGAAATAAGAGTCGGACTATTAAGCCGGAGTCGGAGTTTGGTTCCGACTCCGACTTAGACTCCAACCCGGGGTCGAAGTCGAGGGCTAAACGGAATGGTCGGAAAAGGACAGTATTTCGATATACCTGCCACATTTACCGATCTCAGACATTGCTTTCATTTATATATCGATCTTGCGATTTAAGGTCGTAGGTCATAAATGCCATATTAATTGCCTGACTTCGCTCAAATCAGGCGATCCGTATTAGGCTTCTCGACATCTGCACTAAGTATAGTATGAATTGGACTATATTTGAATATAGTTGCCATCAAAGACGTGGCCAGGGGGAGGTGGGCTATCCGGTACGAGCCCCTACCCCCAAAAAATCCTATTTTTCGAATGTTACCACGTCTACGTATTTTTTATTGTTTTGTAGTTCTAATATGTCGCCCCCAACTTGAAAAAATTAAATCCTAGCTACGTCCCTGGCTGCCATACATATCGGTTTCCGGATTTAAAGGCTTGGGTCCATACAAGCCATACCTACTACCCCATTTCTCTGAAATTCAGTGTAATGAGATGTGTAGGACTGTTCGACATCCGTTCCGAGTGTGATTTAAAGTTTTTGAACCATTAAGGGCGCATTTTTATCCGATTTCGGTGAAATTAAGCATAGTGAGTTGTATTAGGGTCCTCCACATTCATACCGAGAAAGCATCAGATCCAACCATATTTGGATATGGCCACCCTTTAGACCGATTTTCGATTGAAGGTCTTTTACCATTAATAAGTTTTTTATACCCACCACCGAAGGATGGGGGTATATTCATTTTGTAATTCGGTTTGCAACACATCGAAATGTCCATTTCCGACCCTATAAAGTATATATATTATTGATCGTCGTAAAAAATTCAGACGATTTAGCCATGTCTGTCCATCTGTCTGTCTGTTGAAATCACGCTACAGTCTTTTAAAATAGAAATATTGAGCTGAAATTTTGCACAGTTTCTTTTTTTTGTCCATAAGCAGGTCAAGTTCGAAGATGGGACTATATCTTGATATAGCCCCCATATAGACCGATCCACCGATTTAAGGTCTTAGGTCCATGAAAGCCGCAATTATTATCCGATTTTGTAGAAATTTGGGACAGTGAGTTGTGTTAGGCCCTTCGACATCCCCCTTCAATTTCAATCCCAGATCGGTTCAGAATTGGATATAGCTGACACATAAACCGATCTCTAGATTTAAGGTCTTGGGCCCATAAAAGGCGCATTTATTGTGCGATTTGGCCGAAATTTGGGACAGCAAGTTGTGTTAGGCCACTCGACATCTTTCTGCAATGTGGCCAAGATCGGTTCAGATTTGGATATAGTTGCCATATAGACCGATCTCACAATTCAAGATTTTGGGACTATAAAAGGCTCATTTATTATCCGATTTCTCCGAAATTTGGGACAGTGAGTTGTGTTGGGATTTTCGGCATCCTTCTGCAATTTGGCCTAGATCAGTTCAGATTTGGATATAGCGGCCATATAGACCGATCTCTCGATTTATGTTTTTGGACCCATAAAAGGCACATTTATTGTCCGATGTCGCCGAAATTTGGCACGGTGAGTTGTGTTAGGGCCTTCGACATCCATTTTCAATTTGGCCCAGATCGGTCCAAATTTTAATATAGCTGCCATATAGACCGTTCTTAAGGTCTTGGCCCAAAGGCTTATTTATTATCCAATTTTGCTGAAATTTGAGACGGTGAGTTGTATTTGGCCACTCGGTATCCTTCTTCAATTGGTCCAGATTGGTCCAGATTTGGATATAGCTGCCATATAGATGGATTAAAAATGCAAATTTTGCCCCTGCCCACTTAGGAACAGGGGCAAGCTTCTCGCATATCAATGAGTGCAGTCCGATTTAATCTCAATGATAAGAGGCCTCATTTTTATAGCCGAGTCCGAACGGAGTGCCGCAGTGCGGCACCTCTTTGGAGAGAAATTTTGGCTTTTGTGAATGGAATAGTACTGCACAAATGGAATATATCTGCGCTACGTGATCGTGACCAAGACCTAACGACCATAGATAGATCTCTCGATTTAAGGCCTTGAGCTCATAAAAGGCGCATTTATTGTCAGATTTAGCGTTGTGTTAGTCCTTTTGACATATTTTTCAATTTGGTTCAAATGGGTCCAGATTTGTATATAGCTGCAATATAGTCCGATCTCTCGGTTTGAAGTCTTGGTCCTTATTAAAGACGCATTTTTTGTCCGATTTCGCTGAAATTTAGGACAGTGAGTTGTATTTGGCCCCCTGATATCCTTCTTGAGGATGGCCTAGATCGGTCCAAATTTGGATATAGCTGCCATATAAACCGATCTCTCGATTTAAGGTTTTGGCCCCATAAAAGGCTTATTTAATATCCGATTTCGCTGCAATTTGACGCAGTGACTTATATTATACTTTTCGACATCCGTATCGTATATGGTACAGATCGGTCCATATTTGGATATAGATGTCAAAAGACCAATATCGAACCATAATTACAAATACAATTTTGCCCATGAACATTCCGCTAAGGAATAGGGGCAAATAAGTGCAGCCCGATTCAAATTTAAGCTCAATGATAAGGAGCCTCCTTTTTATAGCCGAGTCCGAACGGCGTGCCGCAGTGCGACACCTCTTTGGGGAGAAGTTTTACATGGCACAGTACCTCACAAATGTTGCCAGCATTAGGAGGGGAAAGCCACAGCTGAAAATTTTTCCTGATGGTCTCGCCAGGATTCGAACCCAGGCGTTTAGCGTCATAGGCGGACATTCTAACCTCTGCGCTACGGTGGCCTCCAACAGTTTCTGAACAGTTTCTTGTATTTATAAGACCACTCAATGTCCGTGCCGAATTTGGCCCAAATCTGAGCAAATTTGGATATAGCTGCAATGAGTGCATAAATAATGCATTTTTCATCGGATTATGACGAATAGTGCTTTACCTAGATACCCGAGGTAATGGGTATCCAAAGTTCGGCCCGGCCAAACTTAATGTTTTTTTTATTTATTCTAATATCCGATTTAGCTGAATTTTGGTACAGTAATTTGTGTTAGACTCTCACATATCCTAACTTTTGTTGCCCTTGACTGGTCTGAACCGAATATAACCATATTTCGATGTATCTGTATCTGGATTCATAGATGGGGCTTTTTTACTGCATATTGGCCCAACGTCGTCAGAATATATATATCCAAAGTGGTGAGTATCCATAGTTCGGCCCGGCCGAACTTAACTCAAATTTTAATTTTTTTTTACATATTTCCCAGACTGTATGGTCTTCCTGAGTCGTATTCACAAAACAATCAAAATTGCCAAAACACCCACCAATCTGAATGTAAATAAAATCTAATTCGGTTGGTGGCGTTCGTTTTCTTTGGCAAATCTTCCACCGGCTGACAAACGCAGAATTAAAAAAAGTTCATTGACAACGGTGCGTTGTGATATTGTAGAACAAATTCAATGTCGTTGATATGAAGCAGCGCATTTCTCAGCTGGTGCTCAACAACGAGGGTGAGGCAGGCGTGTGTTTATCACGCATTATATACAAAGCGCAAGTAAAAAACAGTTTTCAAAGGTTAAGAGTTTTGGCGGCACTTACGAAAAATGTTTTTTGGTTATATTGATAAAACAAAAATTTTGACTAGATTGAAGGACTTTAAAGTTGCAATTGAAATTTTATAGATTTAAAAATTTCACTCCAAATGACTTGATTTGTTTTTAAGACTTCTGACATTGAAATTGATTATAGAATAGGGCTGATTATTCCCAAGAGTAGGAGTATTGAACCTACATTACACAATGGAACACCATTATTTTTTTATACATAGACGGTGGATAAAAAGTGTAACTCAAAGGTTTAGTCAATAGTATGGGTCCACTTTATGGGATCAAATGATTAAAAGGATCAAATGAGAGAGACATTTTTAAGTTTCTTGGACTTGTTTTCTTTATAGGATCAGTGTGACAAGCATTTTATAAAAGCAGCGAATATCAAACTATCATATTCATAGATAAACTTAAAATGGAAATTTATTAAATGTTTCTTTGATATACTTGTCTGGGTCCCTCTATCATTAATTAATTTGTTGTATAGTGTTATCTAGCAAAGTAAGTACTCTTGTTAACGCTTATATTTATTATGAAGTGTCTCCTGATTATATTTGATATAGCAATCTATTGGAATTAATGGTAGCCAGATACAGAAACACAAAATGTTGGACAAAAAATATCTTCAATGAAATAAATTATCTCTTATCAATGGTGTACTATCAGTTATTAGCAACCAACGGAATGTGCAGACATGCTTATGGGCTACGAGAAATCTTCATACTAATCATAGTAATAAGAGATTAAGAATGTTGTTCAAGGAAGAGTTTATTTGGCCCCAGATAAAGACATGGTTGTCAATAATTTGGTACGAAACCTTTGCGGGTCCACCTGATACTGGTAGTGATTAGGAAACTCATTAACAAAAACTGGATTTTGAACTCTGCCAGATAACGTTAAGGAAAATTCTTGGTGATTGTGCTTTCGGTAAAATTTTGCATAGAAATACAATTCTTGACAAACCACACCAAATATCGTCATCTGTAGGACAAGTGCCCATACCATTACTTTAGATGGCAAACTACTTCGGGTGACCGTTTTTAGGTTCAAATGCCATGTGCTCGGTTAAGTAAACATGGTAAACAAACGCAGCAACTCCTTCGCCCTATCCACTTAAACTATTTTGTTTTGGTCTTAAATCTTGTGTTTTGCAATTTTATACCCACCACCGAAGGATGGGGGTATATTCATTTTGTCATGCCGTTTGCAACACATCGAAATATCCATTTCCGACCCTATAAAGTACATATATTTTTGATCAGCGTTAAAATCTAAGAAGATCTAGCCATATCCGTACTGTTTAAAAATAGAGATATTGAGCTGAAACTTTGCACAGATTCTTTTCGTTCATAATCAGGATAAGATGGGCTATATCCGACTATATCTTGATATAGCCCCCATATAGACCGATCCGACGATTTAGGGTCTTAGGCCCATAAAAGCCACATTTATTATCCGATTTTGCTGAAATTTGAGACAGTGAGTTGTGTTAGGCTCTTCGACATTTTTCTATAACTTAGCCCAAATTAGTGCAGATTAGCATATAGCTGCCATATAGACCGATATCTCGATTTATAGTCTAGGCCCCATAATAGGATTTCATTGAAATTTGATATAGTGACTTTTCGACATCCGTGTCGTATATGGTTCAGATCGGTTTATATTTAGATATAAGACCCTAAAAAGACCAGTATTTTGTTATACACAATTGAACAATGACTTGTACCAATTGGAATTTGGTCCAAATCGAAACATATTTCGATATAGCTGCTAAGGGGCATTAGATATGCATTTTTTACCGGATTTTGATGAAAGGTGGTTTACATATATACCCGAGCTGGTGGGTATCCAAAGTTCGGCCCGGCCGAACTTAACGCCATTTTACTTGTTAAGTCTTCATTTTGAGTTTGTTTTTCAATATATGTTGCATCCGTTCGCCGGATATTTTGAGAATTTTTAGGTATTTGATTGCCATTTCGCGGAATTCGAGCATTCGCACTGCGAACCATTTCAGGTGTGGTTGCAGTGTTTTTTTTTGGCCATGGAGTTTGGCAACGCTACCACCAATGATTTATAGTGTGATACTTAAACATTTTGTTCACTTTGTGGTGTTTGAGTTTACCAACAAAAGCCTGTTAAGAATTTCCAGCACAAATATAACGCAATCAAACTATTACGCTTAAAATCCTTCACGAATAAAACAAATATCTTGTATTGCCAGTTGTTAATCACGGTCGAACACGTGAAGCTAGCCGCTTCAAATTTTGCACAGGTACTTCTTATTGATGTTGGTCGTTGGGGATTGCAAATGGGTCATATCGGCTCAGATTTGGATATATCTCCCATATAAACAGATAACCCGATTTGACTTCTTGACTCCTGGAAGCCGCAATTTTTATCCGATTTGGCTAACATTTGAAACAAAGATTTGTATTATGACTTTCAACATCAATGCCATGTATTATCCGAATAGGTCTATAAATAGATATGCCCTCATATAAACCGATCCCCGGATTTGACTTCTTGAGCACCTGGAAGCCTCAATTTCATCCGGTTTGGCTGAAATTAGTAACAAAGACTTGAGTTATGACTTCCAACATCCATGCCAAGTATGATCCGAATCGGTCTATAAGCAGATATATTCCCCATATAAACCGATCACCGGATGTGACTTCTTGAGCCTCTAGAAGGCCCAATTTTCATCAGATTTGGCTGAACTTTGGAACAACGTCTTGAGTTATGACTTGCACCATCTATGCTAAGTATGATCCGAATTGGTATATAAACAGATATTGCCCCCGTATAAACTGACACCCGGATTTGACTACTTGAGCCCTACTATCACATTTAATCCGATTTGGCTTGATTTAATCCCTGTATTTGACTTCTTGAGTCTCTAGAAGCCTCAATTTTCAATCGATTTGGCTGAAATTTGGAACAAAGACTTGTGTTATGACTTTCAATACCCATGCCAAGTATTATTTTAGTCTTCTTCTTCTTATATATAAAACTCAATTTGTATATTGGGAGTCACACCACCCCCACAAAAACGCCCAAAATGGCCACATTAGCCAATCATGGATAAATGGGACTCGGTTTATTTGTTCCGTATAGAGTTAACAACGGCAAACCCGATTTTCTCCAAATTTTCACTTATTGTGTAGGTTGGTCTGGAAGGAAACATAGGCTATATAACTTTTCGGTATCGGAAGGAGGACGGACCCAAATGCCAAAAACACAATCTAAAAACAAAAGTGGACCGATCGGGACAATATAGGTATCAAATGAAACGTATTGGAGAGTAGAATATGAATATGACATTAAAGTATGAGTCTAAATACCAATCGGGACGACCTAACCCCAAAATCCCCCAACAGACATATTGGACGTTTATCTCAATATGGGGCTCAAATTAAAAGGTATTCGGGAGTAGATTTGGAATCTGGCATACAAAACCAGATCAAAGTATAGGGGGCCAAACCACCCCTCAAAAACGCCATTAGACCCATTATGACTGTATGATAAATGGCTGAAACGAATTTCTTAAAATTTTCATAGATTGCGTACGTTTGTCTGGGAGGAAACATAGGGTATATAATTTTTAAATATCGGGTGGAGGCGTATTATATGGCATAAAACATTAGGTCCAAGTAATGGGAGGTCGTTCACCCCTAAATACCCCTAAATGAGCATATTAGCCGACCATGGCTATAGGAGACTCAAATGAAAGGTATGTGATAGTAGATTGCGAATATGACATTAAAATTTGCGTTCAAGTCTAGGTTGCGCTTTTCCTCCTAAAAAAACTTCAAATTATTTGACCCATTATGACAAAATGGGACTCTAATAAAAGGTATTTGAGAATAGAAAATGCATTTGATATTCAATTTTGGACCCAAGTGTTTTGGGGTACGCACTAAATCACTTTTTAAATTGAACTTCATTTTCGTTGGGAATAAAGAACGAATATGATATTTATTTTCAGTGGAAAGTGCCGGTGGCCGCCCCAGCCCCAAAACATCCTCCAAACTGTTCATATTTGCCGACCATGGCAATATGGGGCTCAAATTAAAGAGATTTGGAAGTGTAGCATGAATTTGATATCTATATTTAAGTCGAAATATCTCAGGTGCCATCCCTCCCATAAAAAACACTTTTCATTACCCTAATTTTTAAAAACACCAGGATCCGAACAGGGCTAATCTTCTCACACATCAGAAATAGCCCCCATATAAACCGATCCCTGGATTTGACTTCTTCCGCCCTTAGAAGCCTTAAATTTCACTTGATTTGGGTGAAATATGGCCCAAAAACCTATCCTATATAGGCCCCCTAAGTACCGATATCCCGTTGTGACTTCTTGAGACCAAAATAATTCAAATACAAACTCATTATATTTGGATAAATTTTTAGCTGAACCCATGGTGGTGGGAACTCGAGATTCGGCTCGGACGAATTTAGCACGCTTTTATTTGTTTTCTATTAATCACTTTTGAGTCATACATTTAATTGGTTTTGTTTATCAGCAAATTGCATAAATGGTAAAAATTGGTAAAAATTACAATCGAAAAAATTTTTTGATAACTTTTTTAAAATAAATTTCACAAGGAGGTTGTTAAATTGAGAGATAAAATTAAATTATTTTATTGAGCAATTTATTCAGGGCCATTGAAAATCTGATTGATTTGTTGTGAAGTTAGTGCACGAGATAATTTATGTAGCGTATATAATGGAGAGAGTAAATGCAAAGACAGTCCTACCCTACACCACTACTGTGGTACAGGGTATTATAACTTAGTGCATTTGTTTGTCACACCCAGATGGAATAGAGATAGATCCATTGATAAGTATACCGATCGACTCAGAATCACTTTCTGATTCGATTTAGATATGTCTGTATGTCCGTGCATCTGTCTGTCTACTTATCTGTCCGTCCGTCTGTCCATCTGTCCATCTTAATTTATGTACAAACTACAGGTCGCAGTTTTCTTCCGATCGTCTTCAAATTTGGTACGGGCATGTTTTTCGGCCTAAAGATGAATCCTATTGAAATTGGAAAAAATCGGTTCAGATTTAGATATAGCTCCCATATATATGTTCCCTAGTACTTGCCAAATAACCCACCATAACATTTGAAGATTTCCTGACCTAATTTTTATATCATCCATCATAGGATAGGATATACCATACTAATTTCGTCACTCTGTTTATAACACCTCGAAATATGCGTCTGAGATCCCATAAAGTATATATATTCTTGATCGTCATGTCATTTTAAGTCGATCTAGCCATGTCCGTCCGTCTGTCTGTCAAAAGCACGCTAACTTTCGAAGGAGTGAAGCTAGCCGCTTGAAATTTTGCACAAATACTTTTTTTTAGTGTAGGTGGGTTGAAATTCTAAATGGGCCAAATCGGTCCATGTTTTGATATAGCTGTCATATAAACCGATCTTGGGTCTTGACTTCCTGAGCCTCTAGAGGGCGCAGTTCTCGTTCGATTTGACTGAAATTTTGCATGTAATGTTTTGGTATCACTTTCAACAACTGCGCTAAGTATGGTTTAAATCGGTCCATGTTTTGATATAGCTGCCATATTTACCGATCTTGGGTCTTGACTTCTTGAGCCAATTGAGGGCTTAATTCTCATCCGATTTGGCTGAAATTTTGCACATAGTGTTTTGGTATCACTTCCAATAACTGTACTATGTATGATTCAAATCGGTTTAAAATCTGGTATAACTGGCACATAAACCGATCTTGGATCTTGACTTCTTGAGCCACTAGAGAGCGCAATTCTTATCCGATTTAGCTG